>NC_134273.1:3444500-3744500 GCF_031893055.1 Leptodactylus fuscus | reverse complement strand
CGGCATAGATACATTAGGATACATCGAGACAGCAGTGGAATGTAACCAATATAAAGTAGCCAATACTTACTGTATCCATCCAGGGGTCCGGGGGAGAGGCAGAGGGGTGCAAGTGAATACATGTGAATATGATGGAAGAGAAATGGATTTATGTGATGTTCTAAAGTCTTTGAATACCAATAAAGACAACCCACTCTTCATGTATGAGATATTACACATTGTTTGTGTTAGACTATTATAATACATGAGATACACGACGCTCTGCATGGACATGGCGATAATCTGCAGTAGAAGGAGATTCGCTTGTTTTTGCTTAATTTCTACCGTCTATAATGTCTTATTTACCTTCATAATAGATGACACATTGTGTTATTGTGTTATTGTGTTATTAGGGTACCAGAGGGTGACATTGGTGTGAACGTGACGCTGAGAGAAGGCACACGGTGCGGGGTATGCAGGGCTTGTTCTCAGCAGGTCTGATGTTGGTAATTTTCACGTTGCTCCATGTGTGACTGCTGTAAATGAGGATAGTTCACACCATTGTCATGCATACAAATACGTGAGCCTGTAATACCGCACCACGTCCTGGCCCGACTGCAGGTCTAAAATAACAGTATTGAGCTGGTGCCCCTCAGATTCCAGCCGGGGCCTCCATTACAGATTCTGATAATAATTCCCCATCATGGGCACAAACATGTACCTGCATATAGTCACATAGAACTAGTCAGTAGTCAGGTTGTGACAACCTAAGAAGAGATGCTGAAGCTGATCCGAAGAGCCTACTAGTCTGCAGATGTGCTCTGCCTGGGGTGGTGGAGCTTATCTTATCTTGTCTTATCTCATCTCATCTTATCTTTCCTCATCATGTAGTCCAAGGGTAGGGAACCTTCGGCTCTCCAGCTGTTGCAAAACTACAACTCCCAGCATGCATACTTGCTCTGCTGTTCTTGGAACTCCCATAGAAGTGAATGGAGCATGCTGGGAGTTGTAGTTTCACAGCAGCTGGATAGTTGAGGTTCTCTTCCCCTGGTGTAGTCATTTTGCTTTGGGCTTGCATTAGATTGGGCCTGGGCTTTTGTCTCAGCTCCAGATTCCTGGGCAAAGCACTTTTTTCCCTGCATATAAATAAAACCGCAATTTACATGAAGATGAAGCTGTAAAGCGGAATGACAGGTAGAAACACCTCTACAAGATACCGCCATTAGGTGTATAAGCAATTTACTGCTGATGGACCCTATAAGGACAGTTTC
Source organism: Leptodactylus fuscus (assembly GCF_031893055.1). Taxonomy (NCBI): domain Eukaryota; kingdom Metazoa; phylum Chordata; class Amphibia; order Anura; family Leptodactylidae; genus Leptodactylus; species Leptodactylus fuscus. Next base: position 3,743,250 of record NC_134273.1, on the reverse strand, counting down.
ACACGGAGGAGTTTGGAGTGACATAAAGGCCATACACATTACATTACAGTCCCTGCAAAGTGAATGGTGTTCTGGCTAATCCCATCCACACATTGCAGAAAACTGAGCGCAGCAGAAACGCTGTGATCTCCAAAACCGCTGCATGTATGGAAGTCGCGGCATGTCGGTGATACTGATGGAAATGCCGGTGGTGTCCCCCATAGGTATAATGGAGGCTGAAAGTCTGCGGAGGATAACTGCGGACAATACAGGAAAAAACACAATGTGTTTCTACCACGTTTTTTCATTCTGTTTCCTTATATGGACTCTTCCTATCTCTCGTATCATGTATCAGTATATTGATATTGGATATTAGTGCTCTATAACGTCCATCATGATAGCTTCCAATGTACGGTAATGAATACATGTTGTAGGGTTATAGGTTGGACTTGGTGGCCTGATGTCTTCATCCAACCTCCTCTACTATGTAACTATGTAACTATGTATACTCCATTCCTAGGAGCCTTGTCACACTCACTGTTCCCTATTGCTCCCTCCTGTATCCATTTGTTGCATCCATTTGCATTGGTCTTACTATAGATACCTGATAAAGGGCATTACTTGCCTGAAATGTTATATTTGACTTCACCATCAATACTGATATTAGTGGCATTTAAGAAGTGATACAAGGGGAAGGGGTTACCCCGGCCTCTCTGAAACACAAGGCAGAGTCTGACAGATATAATACACCGCAGTACAGACGTATGGGAGTATATTATACAAGCCATCGATGACTGCGCCTTCCAGTTCCTGAGTAGGACTAGTAAAGAATGGAAACATTTAATAAAATGTTACAAAATATATAAAATGATCATCTCCCATCCCCCCCCTCACACATAGTTTTATGTTAATAAATAAAATAGTAAAAAACCTACAAGTATCTGCGAGTGCTGTCATGTCTGTAACAAGCCCAACTAGGAGGATTGGTGTTGTATTTAGTTGTGTGCAAAAATGGAATAAAAAGTGATTAAAAAGTTGCAAAAATGTCTCATCCCACAAACCGAAAGCTTTAAATCATAAAGAAGAACCTTAGAAACAAGTTATTGCTGTAATTGCACCGAAACGGAGAATGAAGTCAGTGAGTCCTTCAGACATCAATACCCATAACTTGTAGAATTACTGTATAACTTCTGTTCCCCCCCACCAAAAAATAACACATTTTATAGGTGCCCCAAAATGAGATGTTCCATTGCCACTGCCACATAGTAGTTAAGATGGAAATGTTTCTTGTCCCCATCTGAACCTTGGGATGACACTTGTGCGTATGATAGCGGCTTTCAATGAAGCATTTCTAGGGGTTGTTGAATAAACGCTAAGTTTTAGGATTTGTGCATCAGTGCTTGCATGTATATCTGACTTTCTGATGCTTTAGAAGTCGCTGTCCTTTTACTTGGGGAGCTTTTTTTATTTGATAGCCTGTGCTTACTTCTTGTTACATTTTATCTGAGCCCCAAAATGATATGTTCCCTTACAAAAATACAACTTGTCTTGTAAGAAATAAGCTGTCCTATGTCTGAGTGGATGGAGATGTGAAATAGGTCTGATAAAGGCCAAAGCAGATCATATCTGTAAGGGGATAAATCTGTCACCGACGCGTTTCAGGCTCCTGCTTTTGGCTATACCCATCCGCCATCACTGTGTGAATAGGCCCAGTATAAGGGGAGCTTCCTAATGGGTCCTACAGTCGAGTCCCATCCGTTCCATCTCTCTTGCATGTATATTTATGATTGCAGTCGTTGCGATGACCTTGCAGGTAAGTCCCGGGTCTCTGTGATTTACCTCCAGTAATTGCACAGGATGTTTTCTCAGTCCTCAGCACTTTGTATAATCCTCCTGCCGGCCTCTTCTTTTATCCGGAGAGCGCTGAGACGCGGCTTTACCTGTCCTGTACATGGCAAATTTTGTTCACAAATTGAAACTTCATTGGCATTGTCTGGAGCAGACACTTCTTTTGTTCCGCCGCTGCTTTTTCTGATTGCATTCAACCTGAACCTTTTGTCTTGTAAGACCGAACTCTGGAGCTTGTACATTGAAAAATGATTTTTTTCCCTGCTCATGTCCCTAACTCCTCTTGTACCTTCTTTTATTTGCAATTATGGTGTTGTAGTGCCCAAACAATAGCGGCGACTCGCTGGAGATATTTATTTGTGTTTCTTTTAGGCGAGATCGATTTTGTTTTTCATCTGCCTCAACCACGTCCTCACACGGGGAGAATAAAATCAACCGGTCTTTGGTTTGGGATTGGGGTAATAAAGTGGCCCGATGGTGCTCCAATGGATGTAACTCTATAGGTGCCTTCTTAGACTAATATAATGTCTGTGTTATTGTGGTAACATATGAAGGAGCGGTATTATAATTGTAAAATGATTCCTGGGAAGGTATGGAGTATGAAACAAATGCGGCTGCCTAAGAATACATGCTCTGTGTGTACAGACTCATAGGACAGTATATGGCTCCATAATACAGAAATGGCGGGAGGGGAGAATACTGGTTGTAATGTGATGTGTTATCTCTTGGATATTATGGGGTGCAGTATAGGATCTTACATTTTAGGTTGGTGCTGTTTTGCAGAGTCTATGCATCAGCATTATGGCACACTTACATTGAGTAATTCTCCTCCTATAGGATTGGATGTAAAGAAGTGGTAAAATCTGATGTGACATCTGCACACAAATATACTAGGAATAATTCCTGGATCTATTGCTATAATAATAAATGGCCCCCGTCTGTCCCTCTCTTGTTACTGCAGGAGTATCACAGACGGCTTCAGCATCCTCCTCATCCCTGCCCCCTACTGAGGAAGGGGGGGTACGCCTAAAATGAGATGGAGGGGGGGGGGGATACAAGCACATGCACTAGGACTGCCGAAGCCTTATGGGGCTGGAGATTTCTGGCCTGTGGAGTTGGAGTCAGGATCAGGATTATGTCTGCGACTTCATGATACAATGATTTCTTATGATTTATTCCTCTGCCATTGGTAACATAGTATCAGTACATTGTATCAGTACATGGTATCAGTACATAGTATCAGTACATAGTATCAGTACATTGTATCAGTACATAGTATCAGTACATAGAATCAGTACATTGTATCAGTACATAGTATCAGTACATAGTATCAGTACATAGTATCAGTACATAGTATCAGTACATAGTATCAGTACATAGTATCAGTACATGGTATCAGTACATAGTATCAGTACATAGTATCAGTACATTGTATCAGTACATAGTATCAGTACATGGTATCAGTACATAGTATCAGTACATAGTATCAGTACATGGTATCAGTACATGGTATCAGTACATAGTATCAGTACATAGTATCAGTACATAGTATCAGTACATTGTATCAGTACATAGTATCAGTACATAGTATCAGTACATGGTATCAGTACATTGTATCAGTACATGGTGTCAGTACATAGTATCAGTACATAGTATCAGTACATAGTATCAGTACATAGTATCAGTACATGGTATCAGTACATAGTATCAGTACATAGTATCAGTACATTGTATCAGTACATAGTATCAGTACATGGTATCAGTACATTGTATCAGTACATGGTGTCAGTACATAGTATCAGTACATAGTATCAGTACATGGTATCAGTACATAGTATCAGTACATAGTATCAGTACATAGTATCAGTACATTGTATCAGTACATGGTATCAGTACATAGTATCAGTACATAGTATCAGTACATTGTATCAGTACATAGTATCAGTACATTGTATCAGTACATTGTATCAGTACATAGTATCAGTACATAGTATCAGTACATTGTATCAGTACATAGTATCAGTACATAGTATCAGTACATAGTATCAGTACATTGTATCAGTACATGGTATCAGTACATAGTATCAGTACATAGTATCAGTACATAGTATCAGTACATAGTATCAGTACATGGTGTCAGTACATAGTATCAGTACATAGTATCAGTACATAGTATCAGTACATGGTATCAGTACATTGTATCAGTACATAGTATCAGTACATTGTATCAGTACATTGTATCAGTACATAGTATCAGTACATAGTATCAGTACATAGTATCAGTACATGGTATCAGTACATAGTATCAGTACATAGTATCAGTACATAGTATCAGTACATTGTATCAGTACATGGTATCAGTACATAGTATCAGTACATAGTATCAGTACATTGTATCAGTACATGGTATCAGTACATAGTATCAGTACATAGTATCAGTACATTGTATCAGTACATAGTATCAGTACATTGTATCAGTACATTGTATCAGTACATAGTATCAGTACATAGTATCAGTACATTGTATCAGTACATAGTATCAGTACATAGTATCAGTACATAGTATCAGTACATTGTATCAGTACATGGTATCAGTACATAGTATCAGTACATAGTATCAGTACATAGTATCAGTACATAGTATCAGTACATAGTATCAGTACATAGTATCAGTACATGGTATCAGTACATGGTATCAGTACATTGTATCAGTACATAGTATCAGTACATTGTATCAGTACATTGTATCAGTACATAGTATCAGTACATAGTATCAGTACATAGTATCAGTACATGGTATCAGTACATAGTATCAGTACATAGTATCAGTACATAGTATCAGTACATTGTATCAGTACATGGTATCAGTACATAGTATCAGTACATAGTATCAGTACATTGTATCAGTACATTGTATCAGTACATGGTATCAGTACATTGTATCAGTACATTGTATCAGTACATTGTATCAGTACATAGTATCAGTACATAGTATCAGTACATAGTATCAGTACATAGTACCAGTACATAGTATCAGTACATAGTATCAGTACATAGTATCAGTACATTCTATCAGTACATAGTATTAGTACATAGTATCAGTACATAGTATCCGTACATGGTATCAGTACATAGTATCAGTACATGGTATCAGTACATAGTATCAGTACATAGTATCAGTACATGGTATCAGTACATAGTATCAGTACATAGTATCAGTACATGGTATCAGTACATAGTATCAGTACATAGTATCAGTACATTGTATCAGTACATAGTATCAGTACATGGTATCAGTACATTGTATCAGTACATGGTATCAGTACATAGTATCAGTACATAGTATCAGTACATAGTATCAGTACATAGTATCAGTACATTGTATCAGTACATAGTATCAGTACATTGTATCAGTACATTGTATCAGTACATGGTATCAGTACATTGTATCAGTACATAGTATCAGTACATAGTATCAGTACATTGTATCAGTACATAGTATCAGTACATTGTATCAGTACATAGTATCAGTACATAGTATCAGTACATAGTATCAGTACATAGTATCAGTACATAGTACCAGTACATAGTATCAGTACATAGTATCAGTACATAGTATCAGTACATTCTATCAGTACATAGCATTAGTACATAGTATCAGTACATAGTATCCGTACATGGTATCAGTACATTGTATCAGTACATGGTATCAGTACATAGTATCAGTACATAGTATCAGTACATGGTATCAGTACATAGTATCAGTACATGGTATCAGTACATAGTATCAGTACATAGTATCAGTACATTCTATCAGTACATAGTATTAGTACATAGTATCAGTACATAGTATCCGTACATGGTATCAGTACATTGTATCAGTACATGGTATCAGTACATAGTATCAGTACATAGTATCAGTACATGGTATCAGTACATAGTATCAGTACATGGTATCAGTACATAGTATCAGTACATAGTATCAGTACATGGTATCAGTACATAGTATCAGTACATGGTATCAGTACATTGTATCAGTACATAGTATCAGTACATAGTATCAGTACATAGTATCAGTACATGGTATCAGTACATGGTATCAGTACATAGTATCAGTACATAGTATCAGTACATAGTATCAGTACATAGTATCAGTACATAGTATCAGTACATAGTATCCGTACATAGTATCAGTACATGGTATCCGTACATGGTATCAGTACATAGTATCAGTACATGGTATCAGTACATAGTATCCGTACATAGTATCAGTACATGGTATCCGTACATGGTATCAGTACATAGTATCAGTACATGGTATCAGTACATGGTATCAGTACATAGTATCAGTACATAGTATCCGTACATTGTATCAGTACATGGTATCAGTACATAGTATCAGTACATGGTATCAGTACATAGTATCCGTACATAGTATCAGTACATGGTATCCGTACATGGTATCAGTACATAGTATCAGTACATGGTATCAGTACATGGTATCAGTACATAGTATCAGTACATAGTATCCGTACATGGTATCAGTACATGGTATCAGTACATGGTATCAGTACATGGTATCAGTACATAGTATCAGTACATAGTATCAGTACATTGTATCAGTACATGGTATCAGTACATAGTATCAGTACATAGTATCAGTACATAGTATCAGTACATAGTATTAGTACATAGTATCAGTACATTGTATCAGTACATAGTATCAGTACATAGTATCAGTACATAGTATTAGTACATAGTATCAGTACATTGTATCAGTACATAGTATCAGTACATAGTATCAGTACATAGTATCAGTACATAGTATTAGTACATAGTATCAGTACATAGTATCAGTACATAGTATTAGTACATAGTATCAGTACATAGTATTAGTACATAGTATCAGTACATTGTATCAGTACATAGTATCAGTACATAGTATCAGTACATGGTATCAGTACATAGTATCAGTACATAGTATCAGTACATAGTATCAGTACATAGTATCAGTACATGGTATCAGTACATGGTATCAGTACATGGTATCAGTACATAGTATCAGTACATAGTATCAGTACATAGTATCAGTACATGGTATCAGTACATGGTATCAGTACATAGTATCAGTACATAGTATCAGTACATAGTATCAGTACATAGTATCAGTACATTGTATCAGTACATAGTATCAGTACATAGTATCAGTACATGGTATCAGTACATAGTATCAGTACATAGTATCAGTACATAGTATCAGTACATTGTATCAGTACATAGTATCAGTACATAGTATCAGTACATGGTATCAGTACATAGTATCAGTACATAGTATCAGTACATGGTATCAGTACATGGTATCAGTACATTGTATCAGTACATTGTATCAGTACATAGTATCAGTACATTGTATCAGTACATAGTATCAGTACATGGTATCAGTACATTGTATCAGTACATAGTATCCGTACATGGTATCAGTACATAGTATCAGTACATAGTATCAGTACATGGTATCAGTACATAGTATCCGTACATGGTATCAGTACATAGTATCAGTACATAGTATCCGTACATGGTATCAGTACATAGTATCAGTACATAGTATCAGTACATAGTATCAGTACATAGTATCAGTACATAGTATCAGTACATTGTATCAGTACATAGTATCAGTACATAGTATCAGTACATGGTATCAGTACATAGTATCAGTACATAGTATCAGTACATGGTATCAGTACATAGTGGGCAGCGCCGCATCCAGCCAAGAACTACATCTGTAATACTTTGTATCTTCTCCCCGTGTTTGCTGGGTTTCCTCTCACACTCCTGCTAGGGAATGTAGATTGTGCTTTATATAGGACAGTGACTAATAATATCTGTACAGCGCTGCGGAATATGATGGCGCTATACAAGTCAGCTAAATAAACCACAGTAAGCTGCATGTATTCGGGGATTTGTTTACAGATATTTCTTATACATTTCTGTTATTTCCTACCAATCTAAGGCCCATATATAGAAGGGATATAGACAAACATTTCTTCCTCTTCGTGGCCAGTTATTGGAGGTTATTATTATTATTATTATTATTATTATTTATTTCTCATATAAAGCCTTTCTGGTTTTGTCAGGTGTCTTCTTCAGGTCTTATTTGGACTCCTGTCTCATTGTCCTGATTTCCGTGGTCTGCTCCCGTCCTGTATTCTTATCACAGTTAGCGTCTTTCCTCCTGGATTAGAGGAGCTTTACCTGCCACTGTCTGACATTGTTCTCATCTCCATGGAATAAGCTGACATTCCTGTCCTGTGGCTTCAGCGGACTCCTCCTTCCATACTCCTTCCATTCTCCTTCCTTGTAGACGTTGCTTCAGTCCTGACTGTTACATTCGCATTAGTGCAGGTCTGTGTAATAAGTGCTGGCCCCTATAGACCAGACTTATTTCTCTGACCGCTTAACACTGGGGGGGATTTACTAAACTCTCCACAACTATTTGGTTGGAGCATCTTTGGTACATTCTGTTGTTTTGCAAGCTGTGCCCTTGTTAAGACAGTGGGGCGGGGGTCAAGGTGGTCAGGGCTGGAGAGGGGTGTAGTCTTAATAAATGACTCCGGACTGGTTTTGGACATTTCTCAGGAGGTGTTGGCTCTTCTCCATCACAAGTCTATCTCCTTGTTGTCCCCACCTTATCCAGTATACATTGTTGGGTAGTATCTCTAAGAGTTTGCTATGGATGAAGGTGTCGGAGTTGGAGTCACAGAGTGGACAATGAATGAGGTCAGAGATGGAGTTTTGTTTCGGCGACTCCTCAGTCCTCCAGGACAAGCGTCCGGGACCGTATGATGGCCTCAGTTACAGGTCCAGCAGATCTACCAGCCTATAAAGCTCCAATACAATGGCGTGCCCGGTTATACACATCATGGCTGTCAGTACTGATACAGAACAAACGTAATTCTATAAAGTCTTTCTCAGTGTAATCTCTCCTATGGACAGACCTTCCCTTCGTCTACATGTGCTTCTTATAGTAAACAATCATTTCTAAGGACTAAGGTCGTCCATATTCTTAGAGGTTAATGAACATGTCACACTCGGCTCTCCGCATAGGCCGACAACCTGCTGATCCTAATTACATTATATCATTATCATTAACAATCTCCTGTTAATCACGGACGTGTTTTGCCTTGGGCCGACATCTCACATTACAGACGATTATTTTCTCGTTCATATTAAGGTTATATATATTTAATGTTACAATCCGGTATCAAAGTCATTGCCCGGTCTGTCTGGTGTAATAGTCATCAGATTGTAGTATTATTGTATCTGTCTGGTGTAATAGTCATCAGGTTGTAGTATAAGGGTCCATTCACACAGAGTAACGTGCCGCGTGACCTGGCACGTATACGGTGTGTGAGACTTTGATTTCAATGGGAGCCTGGATCGTATACGCAGCGTTATTTTGCGGCCGTGATTTTGCATCGAGAGGACAGAATCTACAATGCTACAATGTTGCAGAGAATTTTGCTGAAATGTTTCGGAGTCTTTGACACACTCGGAGGGACATTACACTGCGACTATTACAATCTATCTTAGGAAGCTCCGGCCCATTTATTGGCCATTGTTGACCTGGATGGAAATCTGATCTCTGGTTTTGGAGTCCAGAACAAATATTTCCTGGGGGGACAAATGAAAATTGATGCGAATTGATATTTGCTGCTGTGGCTTGTGAATGGACATGAAGGGGTCGTGTATGACTAGTGCCGTGTACAAGACATCGATCTGATCATATTACTACAAATTAGTAGCTGAGCAGTGGGGGATGGGTAGTACTGCATTATAGGGCTGGTGTATGGAGCACGTGCCCTGATATGTTTGTGTCACTATTATGTGGATACGTGAGTCCATCTGTCTTACAGTTCAGCCATGTTGGATGGCGGTTTTCTACCACAGCCTGTTATTATGGCCGCGTCTGATACACAAATACATAGTAAATAGAGAAGAGTTAAGAGGAGAGTCGAGTCATTGCAGGCATTGCCATTCTGCGCGGCGCTCCTGTATCCCACAATCAGCCGCTCTGTAAGATCTTCCCCCTCCGCCGCCGCTCCATATTGTTGTCAGTGAATTACTGTAATAATTATAATTATTGCTGTTGAGTTAAAATGGCCACATCGAGTGATTTAATTTCTGCAGATGACTCTTGAGAAATGATTCCTTCCAATGAGATAACTTGTGATCCCAGTAATGAAGGAACCTTTCTGTTTTTACACACTGACTCCCATAGTGATGATGGGGTGGCCGGAGCGACCTCGTCCACACTTATCCCAGGAGGAGCGGGCGGGCGTGCGGGCGGGATATTTAGGTAATGCTCTGACATGTCTCTGAGCTGAGGAGTAATCCAATGCTATAAGTAAGTCCTATAGCAGCAGATTTCCATCACTTTTTCCTACGGTAAAGGGGTCGCCCATTATTCGCACATTGGAGCGTCCATCGGATTGGCGCCTATCTCCATTCTTCAGTGGAGTTATCAATGTGTCCAACTTCATGTCTGCCCATTTCATCTTGAGATTGGGTAAGTCCATTTTCAGGTTCCAATTTATTTTACCCCCACTCTCATTTTTGGTGTCGCCTATGTACGGCCCATTAACCATTTCACTGGCAATAAATCAAGTTCATTCTGACAAGAAGAGAAAGGCGATGAAGAAACAGCAGCGAATGGAAGTAACAGCACCAGGATAGGTGGGGGGTGCGCGGCACCTGCCGGGAGAAGTTGGATGTTCCGATGTTGGATGGCAGATTTAAAGGGGCGACTACCCGTGCCCGGGCAGCCTGTGTCACAATCCTCTTCAATCCTCCCAGCTATACACAAAAGAACTGGTCTTAGACGAGCTCGCCGAGCAGCTTGTTACTTGAGGCCTCCTCAACCCACCGACAATGGCGCTATCAGACCCTCAATACCCATCACTCCATCATTGACACCATGGTGGTCCTTGCCAGTCTTTGCTGAAGCGATGATGTGCTGTAGATCCACATACCCCACTGATGCTGCTGCCTACAGGCCTGAGCCATCTTGTAGTGCACATGGAGACATCACTGCCGAGGTCAATGATAGGATACAGTATACATGAAGGTATATAGCAGGTCACTGCTGAGGTCACTGATAGTATATAGTATATATGAAGGTATATAGCACGTCACTGCTGAGGTCAATGACAGACTACAGTATACATGAAGGTATATAGCATGTCACTGCTGAGGTCACTGATAGTATATAGTATATATGAAGGTATATAGCACGTCACTGCTGAGGTCAATGACAGACTACAGTATACATGAAGGTATATAGCATGTCACTGCTGAGGTCACTGATAGTATATAGTATATATGAAGGTATATAGCACGTCACTGCTGAGGTCAATGACAGACTACAGTATACATGAAGGTATATAGCAGGTCACTGCTGAGGTCACTGATAGTATATAGTATATATGAAGGTATATAGCACATCACTGCTGAGGTCAATGACAGACTACAGTATACATGAAGGTATATAGCAGGTCACTGCTGAGGTCACTGATAGTATATAGTATATATGAAGGTATATAGCACGTCACTGCTGAGGTCAATGACAGACTACAGTATACATGAAGGTATATAGCAGGTCACTGCTGAGGTCACTGATAGTATATAGTATATATGAAGGTATATAGCACGTCACTGCTGAGGTCAATGACAGACTACAGTATACATGAAGGTATATAGCATGTCACTGCTGAGGTCACTGATAGTATATAGTATATATGAAGGTATATAGCACGTCACTGCTGAGGTCAATGACAGACTACAGTATACATGAAGGTATATAGCAGGTCACTGCTGAGGTCACTGATAGTATATAGTATATATGAAGGTATATAGCACGTCACTGCTGAGGTCAATGACAGACTACAGTATACATGAAGGTATATAGCAGGTCACTGCTGAGGTCACTGATAGTATATAGTATATATGAAGGTATATAGCACGTCACTGCTGAGGTCAATGACAGACTACAGTATACATGAAGGTATATAGCAGGTCACTGCTGAGGTCACTGATAGTATATAGTATATATGAAGGTATATAGCACGTCACTGCTGAGGTCAATGACAGACTACAGTATACATGAAGGTATATAGCACGTCACTGCTGTACAGAGCGGGATCAGCGGGGATTTCACAAGTCAGTTTCGTTCTCTCCTCTCATTATATTTCGGCTGTCAGGGTAATATCAGTCACGAGTTTAGTGAATATTTATTTGGAGAAGATCCTGCAGTGAGTTTTCTAATTTATTAAAAATTGATCTGGGGGTTGTCAATTGCAAATATCTGATTTATTCCAGCGCTTTGTGCGTTGCGAGCCGCTCTGGTCTCTCCGCCGGTTCCCGCGCTCTCAGTCTGGGCTGTTTCGCAGAGTTTTTCTCATTAATTCTGAAATGTAATAATCTGAGCTTTACAATCTGGATTTGTTCCTTTCAGAGCGATCTCCTCCTTACCGAGCAGCGATTACGGGGCAGTAAAGTGTGAGATTCATAATTCAATTAAACTGGTTCCGCACGGGCGTCCCGTCATTATTGGCAAGTTATAAATGTCTTTTCATTGTCATACAGAAAGTTGATTTAATGCCTGGCAGAGCTTTGCTGAAGCCGTGAGAATTGCAGCCTGGGATCGGGGCGTCTCCTGTGGTGTCGCTGGTTTGGTTACTGATCCACCCATGATGGCGTCTTATAGGGATCGGGGGTGTGCTGTGTGGATCTGGGTAAGGGGGTATATACATACATACATACATATATATACCCAGATAGTACAAATATGTATACATTAACTGCTAATACTGCGTCATGTGACTGCATTCAGTGTTATAGACCTTGTATCATAAGTCTGTTTATACGAGTCACAGACACAATAATAGTAATAGGACGGATTCCTCCTTCTTCGCTTTTACCAGTGTCGCTTTATTGTTGAAACCAAAGACTCTCCTAAAGTGCTGGCTGTGGATTGTGTTTCGTTGCTTGAGAACAGCTGGATATTACCAACAACGACATAACTGAGGAATACCTGGAGTTTCACAATTATAACTAAAGTACTTTTGCACATAATAGCAAAAAAAGTAAAAGCCCCCCAATACGCATTCTAGGGTTAAAGGGATCCTATCATTAAAATGCTATTTTTCCTCTATAACACATAGGCTATTCTTCTTCTACCTTTAGATGTCTTCTCCGCGCAGCCGTTTGGTAGAAATCTGGGCTTTCTTCTGTATGCAAATGAGTTCTCTTGCAGCACTGGGGGCGGGCCCAATGCTGCGAGAGAAATCTCTAGAGCCGCCTCCTCTTCATCTGGAACGCTTATCTCCATGTCTTCTTCCAGCACTAGGTATGCGCAGTCGCTCTACCATCGGGCCATGGGCAGAGCCGACCGCGCATGCCTGCAGCCATTTTTTTGTGTAGTACGCTCGTGTAAGCAGCCACAAAAAAATGTATTTCTACTCTGTATCTGACCCATTTGCAGCTTTCATATGCATTTAACCCTTGCTTTGGCTATAAGAACCTTCTTGTCTTCGTCTCCTACGGATAATGGCAGAAAATTTCACCATGGCGGCCCTTAATAACTGACATAGCTGGTGAAATATTATGTACGTGACTTATATCTTTCATTGTAGTCCTGTAGACCCCCGGCAGACCCCACATTGTGCAACGCTCCAGCGGCTACTGCAATGGCTATAAGATTGATGATTTCCCAAGTTATAGCCATTTGGCTCCAGACTATTCAGTGCAATGCCATGTGGTCTGATGAATGAATTCACAAGGGGCGGACGTTCATTGACTTGTATGAATGACATGAGACTGAACAGAGGTGAATACAATGTGGGGATTGTTAGTAGTGACCCCTCCTATAGGTCGTAGCGTCTCATTTATTACCTGGGTGCAGGCGAGGCCCCCTGACCCTACAGCCCTGGCTATAACCTATGAACGTCTTGGAGGACGTCGGAGTATTTGATGCTGTAGGAATGATGGTCTTCGGAGAATAATTGGCCGCCGTTGCGAGGTTAATCCGCCGCTACATTGATTGTCCATATATTATACTTAATCAAACATGAGTCTAAGATCAGGACTTTGCATTTTATTATCACTAAGTCTCCTAAATTCTAATTTTGCACCAAACTTCCCCCATTAAATCATTCTGAAATGATGGACTAATATTACTTCTGCTCATAAATTATACCCAGAGAATTAAAATTGTTTCGCGTTTCCAAGTGTGCGGCTTCTTGGCGTGTAATCCTGGAGCCCTGAATCTCATACATATTCTAAACTGGAATCCCACAATTCACATTGTAATAAAACGCTTCTATAATTTGTAAGTGACAGCTGCTCAGCGGGAGTTTAGCGGCTCCGCTACAATACTCATATTTTTAGGACTGTTGACTGTGTTCTTATATCAGCCCTCTTATGGTTCTTGTGGAGCGATCTCTACCAAATGGAGAGAATAAGTCAGAGAATCTGGTTGGCTTCCTTGTGACCCAATAAGGTGGGGAATTGCATGGGACCCTTTACGTCACATTTCTGGTACCTGCATTTTGCTTTTCCCACATTCAGTCCATAGTATTGCTCACACAGTTTTGTCTACAGTTAGCAGCGACTTTGCTCCATGTGCCGTGCGTGCGCCCAGCGTTTGTGATGTTGGTAATCGGATGTCTCCAAGCTGAGAAGATATAGATAGTATCCAATCCATGACTCACTAATCTCTGTAATTGCTCAGCCAGCGGGGTGAAGACGCCGACCCCTTCACTGGTTGGTAATATGCTGTTGGAGAAATCTTGGTTAAATATAGCTTACGGCTCAGCCTCGTACTAGGTTACACAGTTACCTTCAGCGTTCCGTACAATCTATGTAAAATATTGAATAACGGCGATTAATTTGTTGCCATGGACCATTATCTATAAGTGAGTGCTGGATCTTATGAGATTGGAAGCTGCAGTAGACAGAGCTGGTTACGGGGCCCATAGGTACATGTTGTCTTCAAGAAGATTAATCTTGGCTGTTGATGTCTTCAAGTTAGATTATTTGTTATATAGCAGGGGATACGGCTGGCGCCTCCTCAAACACCTGTATGTGACGTGGTAAGACACCGTGCCTTGCGTAAGAAAGTGGTAAGACACCGTGCCTTGTGTAAGAAAGTGGTAAGACACCGTGAGTTGTGTAAGAAAGTGGTAAGACACCGTGAGTTGTGTAAGAAAGTGGTAAGACACCGTGAGTTGTGTAAGAAAGTGGTAAGACACCGTGAGTTGTGTAAGAAAGTGGTAAGACACCGTGAGTTGTGTAAGAAAGTGGTAAGACACCGTGCCTTGTGTAAGAAAGGGGTAAGACACCGTGCCTTGTGTAAGAAAGTGGTAAGACACCGTGCCTTGTGTAAGAAAGGGGTAAGACACCGTGCCTTGTGTAAGAAAGTGGTAAGACACCGTGAGTTGTGTAAGAAAGGGGTAAGACACCGTGCCTTGTGTAAGAAAGTGGCAAGACACCGTGCCTTGTGTAAGAAAGTGGTAAGACACCGTGCCTTGCGTAAGAAAGTGGTAAGACACCGTGCCTTGTGTAAGAAAGTGGCAAGACACCGTGACTTGTGTAAGAAAGTGGTAAGACACCGTGCCTTGTGTAAGAAAGTGGTAAGACACCGTGCCTTGTGTAAGAAAGTGGTAAGACACCGTGAGTTGTGTAAGAAAGTGGTAAGACACCGTGCCTTGTGTAAGAAAGGGGTAAGACACCGTGCCTTGTGTAAGAAAGTGGTAAGACACCGTGCCTTGTGTAAGAAAGGGGTAAGACACCGTGCCTTGTGTAAGAAAGTGGTAAGACACCGTGCCTTGTGTAAGAAAGTGGTAAGACACCGTGCCTTGTGTAAGAAAGTGGTAAGACACCGTGCCTTGTGTAAGAAAGTTGTAAGACACCGTGCCTTGTGTAAGAAAGTGGTAAGACACCGTGCCTTGTGTAAGAAAGTGGTAAGACACCGTGCCTTGTGTAAGAAAGTGGTAAGACACGGTGCCTTGTGTAAGAAAGTGGGAAGACACCGTGCCTTGTGTAAGAAAGTGGTAAGACACCGTGCCTTGTGTAAGAAAGTGCTGAGACACTGTGCCTTGTGTAAGAAAGTGACTGCCCAATGATCCCTTAATGTACAGGGTAAGATAATGGGAGTGGTTTATATCATGCGTGGTTTATAATGGGTGTGGTTTATAATGGGTGTGGTTTATGACATGCGTGTTTTATGTGTGTGGTGCATGATGGGGTAGTTTATAATAGGGCTGGCTTATAGTGGGTGTGGTTTATAATGGGTGTGGTTTATTAACGGGCGTGGCATATAATGGGTGTAGTATACAATGGGCGTAGTGTATAATGGGCATGGTGTGTAATGGGTGTAGTATACAATGGGTGTGGTTTATAGTGGGTGTGTTGTATAATGGGCGCAGTGTCTCGCTTTATGAAGTGGAGAAGAATGACTGTCGCAGATTTCCTGTACAAAGCAGAACAAGTGTAAAATGGTGGAAAGAATTGACTTTGTGAAATGAGTTGTCTCTGCTTGTGTTTAGAGATGAGCGAACACTAAAATGTTCGAGGTTCGAAATTCGATTCGAACAGCCGCTCACTGTTCGAGTGTTCGAATGGGTTTCGAACCCCATTATAGTCTATGGGGAACATAAACTCGTTAAGGGGGAAACCCAAATTCGTGTCTGGAGGGTCACCAAGTCCACTATGACACCCCAGGAAATGATACCAACACCCTGGAATGACACTGGGACAGCAGGGGAAGCATGTCTGGGGGCATAAAAGTCACTTTATTTCATGGAAATCCCTGTCAGTTTGCGATTTTCGCAAGCTAACTTTTCCCCATAGAAATGCATTGGCCAGTGCTGATTGGCCAGAGTACGGAACTCGACCAATCAGCGCTGGCTCTGCTGGAGGAGGCGGAGTCTAAGATCGCTCCACACCAGTCTCCATTCAGGTCCGACCTTAGACTCCGCCTCCTCCGGCAGAGCCAGCGCTGATTGGCCGAAGGCTGGCCAATGCATTCCTATGCGAATGCAGACTTAGCAGTGCTGAGTCAGTTTTGCTCAACTACACATCTGATGCACACTCGGCACTGCTACATCAGATGTAGCAATCTGATGTAGCAGAGCCGAGGGTGCACTAGAACCCCTGTGCAAACTCAGTTCACGCTAATAGAATGCATTGGCCAGCGCTGATTGGCCAATGCATTCTATTAGCCCGATGAAGTAGAATGGAGACTGGTGTGGAGCGATCTTAGACTCCGCCTCCTCCAGCAGAGCCAGCGCTGATTGGCCGAATTCCGTACTCTGGCCAATCAGCGCTGGCCAATGCATTCTATTAGCTTGATGAAGCAGAGTGTGCACAAGGGTTCAAGCGCACCCTCGGCTCTGATGTAGCAGAGCTGAGGGTGCACAAGGGTTCAAGCGCACCCTCGGCTCTGATGTAGGAGAGCCGAGGGTGCACTTGAACCCTTGTGCACCCTCAGCTCTGCTACATCAGAGCCGAGGGTGCGCTTGAACCCTTGTGCACACTCTGCTTCATCAAGCTAATAGAATGCATTGGCCAGCGCTGATTGGCCAATGTATTCTATTAGCCTGATGAAGTAGAGCTGAATGTGTGTGCTAAGCACACACATTCAGCTCTACTTCATCGGGCTAATAGAATGCATTGGCCAGCGCTGATTGGCCAGAGTACGGAACTCGACCAATCAGCGCTGGCTCTGCTGGAGGAGGCGGAGTCTAAGATCGCTCCACACCAGTCTCCATTCAGGTCCGACATTAGACTCCGCCTCCTCCAGCAGAGCCAGCGCTGATTGGCCGAATTCCGTACTCTGGCCAATCAGCACTGTCTAATGCATTGTATTGGCGTGATGAAGCAGTGCTGAATGTGTGTGCTTAGCACACACATTCAGCTCTACTTCATCGGGCTAATAGAATGCATTGGCCAATCAGCGCTGGCCAATGCATTCTATTAGCGTGAACTGAGTTTGCACAGGGGTTCTAGTGCACCCTCGGCTCTGCTACATCAGATTGCTACATCTGATGTAGCAGTGCCGAGTGTGCATCAGATGTGTAGTTGAGCAGAACTGACTCAGCACTGCTAAGTCTGCATTCGCATAGGAATGCATTGGCCAGCCTTCGGCCAATCAGCGCTGGCTCTGCCGGAGGAGGCGGAGTCTAAGGTCGGACCTGAATGGAGACTGGTGTGGAGCGATCTTAGACTCCGCCTCCTCCAGCAGAGCCAGCGCTGATTGGTCGAGTTCCGTACTCTGGCCAATCAGCGCTGGCCAATGCATTCTATTAGCCCGATGAAGTAGAGCTGAATGTGTGTGCTTAGCACACACATTCAGCTCTACTTCATCAGGCTAATAGAATACATTGGCCAATCAGCGCTGGCCAATGCATTCTATTAGCTTGATGAAGCAGAGTGTGCACAAGGGTTCAAGCGCACCCTCGGCTCTGATGTAGCAGAGCTGAGGGTGCACAAGGGTTCAAGTGCACCCTCGGCTCTCCTACATCAGAGCCGAGGGTGCGCTTGAACCCTTGTGCAGCCTCAGCTCTGCTACATCAGAGCCGAGGGTGCGCTTGAACCCTTGTGCACACTCTGCTTCATCAAGCTAATAGAATGCATTGGCCAGCACTGATTGGCCAGAGTACGGAATTCGGCCAATCAGCGCTGGCCAATGCATCCCTATGGGAAAAAGTTTATCTCACAAAAATCACAATTACACACCCGATAGAGCCCCAAAAAGTTATTTTTAATAACATTCCCCCCTAAATAAAGGTTATCCCTAGCTATCCCTGCCTGTACAGCTATCCCTGTCTCATAGTCACAAAGTTCACATTCTCATATGACCCGGATTTGAAATCCACTATTCGTCTAAAATGGAGGTCACCTGATTTCGGCAGCCAATGACTTTTTCCAATTTTTTTCAATGCCCCCGGTGTCGTAGTTCCTGTCCCACCTCCCCTGCGCTGTTATTGGTGCAAAAAAGGCGCCAGGGAAGGTGGGAGGGGAATCGAATTTTGGCGCACTTTACCACGTGGTGTTCGATTCGATTCGAACATGGCGAACACCCTGATATCCGATCGAACATGTGTTCGATAGAACACTGTTCGCTCATCTCTACTTGTGTTATATTGTGTATTCTGGTGACACTTGTACACTCGGCTGATGTAATGGAGACCTCAGAGGATCCGACCTTATACAGAGAACCTGCGGGCGGGTTATATTATATTATATTATGTTATATTATATTATGTTATATTATGTTATTTTATGGATTGTGTTCACTCTACAGATTTATGCAAAGCCAATCCTAATCCCATGCGTGTGAGAGCTGCCAGTCACTGTAGCGTTACCTGCGGGTACAGTCTAGTATATATATATATACTGTATATATCTGCGTTCCTTGCCCAGAACATTCAGCATTCACCATTATGATCCAGGCGTATCTCTATATACTGGTATATATGTAACATTGACGTCCTTGTCGAGCTCCTCAGTGTTACAGAAGCCGTTGCAGTCATCGTTGCGTCGCCGTTCCTTCCTCGCGCAGCCCCCGACCCTTCTGGATTATAATTCGTCTTTCTGGAAATATTTTGCTGGAATTTCCCATTTCTCGGCCTCTTCTGCGTTTCATCCATTACTCTAAAAAGCTTTAAACTTTCTGCGCAGATCAAAGGCAGAAGGAATTGTGTTTGGAAGTGAAAATCCTTCAAAGAACTTATTTATCTTCGTCTTATTGCTTCATTTTTGTTAATTAGTCTGCGCCAGATAAAACATTCCTTTAGGTTCTGCTCCGCGCCGCTCGCAAACCTCTTCACTATCTGCGAGATCTGCATCTCCTTTATGTTCAGTGAAGTGACTGCCATATATATTTAATTAGAGGTAGAGAAGGCTTGTGTTGCGAGCGTTACGTTGCAGTGATTCGCCTTCTATACATAGCAAGTGCAGGACAAATCTCCTCAGAAATTATTAAAGATGAAGCTCAGGTCTCTTGTAGACGTCATACAGCATGGAGGATTTATCATGGGCTGCAGACTTGTGCAGAGATCCAAACTACCGAACCTCGGGGACACCGTGTGTTGTCCTACTAAGCAGGTGCACTATATAGAGCTGTATACAGGTGCACTATATGGTTCTGGCATCTCAGAAGTTCGCTGGGATGCCATATAATGAGCGCGTTGTTGGCATCAATGATCACCCTGAGCTCCGCTTGAGGAGAACTCTGTGACTTCTGGCTCCTTCATAGCTTTCGTTGTTTTAGAATTTTGCAACAAATTAGATTTTCTTTTTCCCGACATGTTTAATATTAGCAAACTGCCAATGTGGAGTAAAGGGGTTTCCCCTCCAGTGTGTCAGCACTGCCTGGAGCAGATCAGATAACATGCAGATGTTTGTACACAATGCACTGAGGGTTAGCTGAGTGTTACAAAGAGAGATAACAGACCTGGGACCTGAGATAAGTGGCTGCAGGAGCAGTGTAATATAGTATGTGACCATAAATTCATAACAGTAGTGAAGCCATGTCTAGAGATGAGCGAACAGTGTTCTATCGAACTCATGTTCGATCGGATATTAGGCTGTTCGGCATGTTCGAATCGAATCGAACACCGCGTGGTAAAGTGCGCCATTACTCGATTCCCCTCCCACCTTCCCTGGCGCCTTTTTTGCTCCAATAACAGCGCAGGGTAGGTGGGACAGGAACTATGACACCGGTGACGTTGAAAAAAGTAGGCAAAACCCATTGGCTGCCGAAAACATGTGACCTCTAATTTAAAAGAACAGCGCCGCCCAGCTTCGCGTCATTCTGAGCTTGCAATTCACCGAGGACGGAGGTTTCCGTCCAGCTAGCTAGGGCTTAGATTCTGGGTAGGCAGGGACAGGCTAGGATAGGAAGGAGAAGACAACCAACAGCTCTTGTAAGAGCTAAATTCCAGGGAGAAGCTTGTCAGTGTAACGTGGCACTGACGGGCTCAATCGCCGCAACCCAGCTTTCCCAGGATCCTGAATGGAATACACTGTCAGTGTATTCCCGTATACCCGATATATACCCCGATACCCGTTCCAACGGTGTGCCCCCCCACCTTCACCCCAGAAATACCCTGCAAGTCCCCTAGCAATAGAATTGGGGCTATATACACCCACAATTTTTACTACTGGTATACAGTGCCATTGTCTGACTGGGAATTCAAAGAGTATATTGGGAATACAAATACCCTCATTTCTTGCTACTGCCATATAGTGCCAGTTTCTGACTGGGAATTCAAAGAATATATTGGGGTTACGTGCACCCACAATTTTTACTACTGGTATACAGTGCCATTGTCTGACTGGGAATTCAAAGAATATATTGGGGTTATAAATACCCTCATTTCTTGCTACTGCCATATAGTGCCAGTTTCTGACTGGTAATTCAAAGAATATATTGGGGTTACGTGCACCCACAATTTTTACTACTGGTATACAGTGCCATTGTCTGACTGGGAATTCAAAGAGTATATTGGGAATACAAATACCCTCATTTCTTGCTACTGCCATATAGTGCCAGTTTCTGACTGGGAATTCAAAGAATATATTGGGGTTACGTGCACCCACAATTTTTACTACTGGTATACAGTGCCATTGTCTGACTGGGAATTCAAAGAATATATTGAGGTTATAAATACCCTCATTTCTTGCTACTGCCATATAGTGCCAGTTTCTGACTGGTAATTCAAAGAATATATTGGGGTTACGTGCACCCACAATTTTTACTACTGGTATACAGTGCCAATTTCTAACTAGGAATTCAAAATGCGCAAGGCTCCCGGAAAGGGACGTGGACGAGGCCGTGGGCGAGGTCGGGGGAATGGTTCTGGGGAGCAAGGTAGCAGTGAAGCCACAGGGCGTCCCGTGCCTACTCCTGTGGGGCAGCAAGCATTGCGCCACTCCACAGTGCCAGGGTTGCTTGCCACATTAACTAAACTGCAGGGTACAAACCTTAGTAGGCCCGAGAACCAGGAACAGGTCTTGCAATGGCTGTCAGAGAACGCTTACAGCACATTGTCCAGCAGCCAGTCAGACTCTGCCTCCTCTCCTCCTATTACCCAACAGTCTTGTCTTCCTTCCTCCCAAAATTCCGAAGCTTTACAGAACAATAACCCAAACTGTCCCTGCTCCCCAGAGCTGTTCTCCGCTCCTTTCATTGTCCCTCAACCTGCCTCTCCACGTCACGATTCCACGAACCTAACAGAGGAGCATCTGTATCCAGATGCTCAAACACTAGAGTCTCCTCCATCTCCGTTCGATTTGGTGGTGGATGACCAGCAACCCACCCTCATCGACGATGATGTGACGCAGTTGCCGTCAGGGCATCCAGTTGACCGGCGCATTGTGCGGGAGGAGGAGATGAGACAGGAGTTGGAAGAGGAAGTGGTGGATGATGAGGACACTGACCCGACCTGGACAGGGGGGATGTCAAGCGGGGAAAGTAGTGTGGATGTTGAGGCAGGTGCAGCACCAAAAAGGGTAGCTAGAGGCAGAGGCAGAGGTCAGCAGCTTAGGCGAAGCCAGGCCACACCCGGAATCTCCCAAGATGTTCCAGTTCGTACCCAGCCCCGAAAAACTCCCACCTCGAGGGCACGTTTCTCGAAGGTGTGGAGTTTTTTCAAGGAATGCGCCGAGGACAGATATAGTGTTGTCTGCACAATTTGCCTCTCGAAATTGATTAGGGGCTCTGAGAAGAGCAACCTGTCCACCACTTCAATGCGCCGTCATTTGGAATCCAAGCACTGGAATCAGTGGCAGGCAGCAACGGCAGGACAAAGGCCGCCTGCCGTTCACGCCACTGCCTCTGCCACTGCCTCTGCCTCTGCCACTGCCACTGCTGACTGTGCTGGCGATGCACTCCAGAGGACGAGCCAGGACACCACTTCATCTGCCTCCGCCACTTTGTTGACTTCTACCTCATCCTCCCCTGGTCCTGTCTTATCTCCTTCTCCTGCACCATCAAAGGCACCATCAGGCGTTTCTTTACAACAACCCACCATCTCTCAGACATTGGAGCGGCGGCAGAAATACACTGCTAACCACCCACACGCGCAAGCCTTGAACGCCAACATCGCTAAACTGCTGGCCCAGGAGATGTTGGCGTTCCGGCTTGTTGAAACTCCCGCCTTCCTGGACCTGATGGCAACTGCGGCACCTCGCTATGCCGTCCCTAGCCGTCACTACTTCTCCCGGTGTGCCGTCCCCGCCTTGCACCAGCACGTGTCACTCAACATCAGGCGGGCCCTTAGTTCCGCGCTTTGCACAAAGGTCCACTTGACCACCGACGCGTGGACAAGTGCATGCGGACAGGGACGCTACATTTCACTGACGGCACACTGGGTGAATGTAGTTGAGGCTGGGACTGCTTCCCAAACTGGCCCGGTGTACCTCGTCTCCCCGCCTAACATTCCTGGCAGGGACACGAGAAGAACACCCCCCTCCTCCTCCTCCTCTACCGCCTCCTCCTCCGCCACCGCCTCCTCCTCCGCCACCGCCTCCTCCTCCGCTGTTAGATTGACCCCAGCTACGAGTTGGAAACGTTGCAGCACTGGCGTTGGTAGACGTCAGCAGGCTGTGCTGAAGCTGATCAGCTTGGGGGACAGACAGCACACTGCCTCCGAGGTGAGGGATGCCCTCCTCGATGAGACGGCAATATGGTTTGAGCCGCTGCACCTGGGCCCAGGCATGGTCGTTTGTGATAACGGCCGGAACCTGGTAGCAGCTCTGGAGCTTGCCGGACTCCAACATGTTCCATGCCTGGCCCACGTCTTCAACCTAGTGGTGCAACGTTTCCTAAAGAGCTACCCCAATGTTCCAGAGCTACTGGTGAAAGTGCGGCGCATGTGCGCCCACTTTCGCAAGTCGACAGTAGCCGCTGCTAGCTTAAAATCTCTCCAGCAACGCCTGCATGTGCCACAACACCGGCTTTTGTGCGACGTCCCCACACGCTGGAACTCAACGTTTCAGATGTTGAATAGAGTGGTTGAGCAGCAGAGACCTTTGATGGAATACCAGCTACAAAACCCTAGGGTGCCACAAAGTCAGCTGCCTCAGTTTCACATCCATGAGTGGCCATGGATGAGAGACCTTTGTGACATCCTACGGGTCTTTGAGGAGTCCACAAGGAGGGTGAGCTCTGAGGATGCGATGGTGAGCCTTACAATCCCGCTCTTGTGTGTTCTGAGAGAATCCCTGATTGACATCAGGGATAACTCAGATCACACAGAGGAGTTAGGGATAGCATCCGATCCGTCACAGCTGGAGAGTAGGTCCACACATCTGTCCGCTTCACTGCGTTTAATGGAGGAGGAGGAGGAGGAGGAGGAGGAAGAAGAGTTGTCTGATGATGTGATGGTGATACAGGAGGCTTCCGGGCAACTTCGAATCGTCCCATTGTTGCAGCGCGGATGGGTAGACATGGAGGATGAGGAGGAAATGGAGATTGAACTTTCCGGTGGGGCCAGAGGAGTCATGCCAACTAACACTGTGGCAGACATGGCTGAGTTCATGTTGGGGTGCTTTACAACCGACAAGCGTATTGTCAAAATCATGGAGGACAACCAGTACTGGATCTTTGCTATCCTTGACCCCCGGTATAAAAACAACATCTCGTCTTTTATTCCGGTAGAGGGGAGGGCCAATCGCATCAATGCTTGCCACAGGCAATTGGTGCAGAATATGATGGAGATGTTTCCAGCATGTGACGTTGGCGGCAGGGAGGGCAGTTCCTCCAGTAGGCAACCAAGTTCTCACCGGTCCACACAAACGAGGGGCACACTGTCTAAGGTCTGGGACACCTTGATGGCACCCCCTCGCCAAAGTGCCGCCACGGAGGGTCCTAGTGTCACCAGGCGTGAGAAGTATAGGCGCATGTTGCGGGAATACCTTTCCGACCACAGCCCTGTCCTCTCCGACCCCTCTGCGCCCTACACGTATTGGGTGTCGAAGTTGGACCTGTGGCTTGAACTTGCCCTATATGCCTTGGAGGTGCTGTCCTGTCCTGCCGCCAGCGTCCTATCTGAGAGGGTGTTCAGTGCAGCCGGTGGCATCATCACTGACAAGCGCACCCGTCTGTCAGCTGAGAGTGCCGACCGGCTCACTTTGATAAAAATGAACCACCACTGGGTAGAGCCGTCATTTTTGTGCCCACCTGTGTAAAGCACCCCAACATGAAACTCCATGTCTGTACTCAACCTCTCCAATTCCTCCGCATCCTCATACTCATCCACCATAAGCGTTGCACAATTCTGCTAATACTAGGCTCCCTCCACCCTGATTTCCCCCAACTCTGCTGGTTAGAGGCTCCCTCCACCCTGATTTCCACCAACTCTGCTGGTTAGAGGCTCCCTCCACCATGAATTTGCCCAAACTGGGCTGTTTAGAGGCTCCCTCCACCATTAATTGGTCCAAACTGGGCTGGTTAGAGGCTCCCTCCACCATTAATTGGTCCAAACTGGGCTGGTTAGAGGCTCCCTCCACCATTAATTGGTCCAAACTGGGCTGGTTAGAGGCTCCCTCCACCATTAATTGGTCCAAACTGGGCTGGTTAGAGGCTCCCTCCACCATGAATTTCCCAAAACTTGGCTGTTTAGAGGCTCCCTCCACCATTAATTGGTCCAAACTGGGCTGGTTAGAGGCTCCCTCCACCATGAATTTGCCCAAACTGGGCTGTTTAGAGGCTCCCTCCACCATGAATTTGCCCAAACTGGGCTGTTTAGAGGCTCCCTCCACCATGAATTGGTCCAAACTGGGCTGGTTAGAGGCTCCCTCCACCATGAATTTCCCAAAACTTGGCTGTTTAGAGGCTCCCTCCACCATTAATTGGTCCAAACTGGGCTGGTTAGAGGCTCCCTCCACCATGAATTTGCCCAAACTGGGGTGGTTAGAGGCTCCCTCCACCATTAATTGGTCCAAACTGGGCTGGTTAGAGGCTCCCTCCACCATGAATTTCCCAAAACTTGGCTGTTTAGAGGCTCCCTCCACCATTAATTGGTCCAAACTGGGCTGGTTAGAGGCTCCCTCCACCATGAATTTGCCCAAACTGGGCTGGTTAGAGGCTCCCTCCACCATGAATTTCCCAAAACTTGGCTGTTTAGAGGCTCCCTCCACCATTAATTGGTCCAAACTGGGCTGGTTAGAGGCTCCCTCCACCATGAATTTGCCCAAACTGGGCTGGTTAGAGGCTCCCTCCACCATGAATTTCCCAAAACTTGGCTGTTTAGAGGCTCCCTCCACCATTAATTGGTCCAAACTGGGCTGGTTAGAGGCTCCCTCCACCATGAATTTGCCCAAACTGGGGTGGTTAGAGGCTCCCTCCACCATTAATTGGTCCAAACTGGGCTGGTTAGAGGCTCCCTCCACAATTAATTGGTCCAAACTGGGCTAATTAGAGGCTCCCTCCACCATGAATTGGTCCAAACTGGGTTTTTTAGAGGCTCCCTCCACCATGAATTTGCCCAAACTGGGCTGTTTAGAGGCTCCCTCCACCATGAATTGGTCCAAACTGGGCTGGTTAGAGGCTCCCTCCACCATGAATTTCCCAAAACTTGGCTGTTTAGAGGCTCCCTCCACCATTAATTGGTCCAAACTGGGCTGGTTAGAGGCTCCCTCCACCATTAATTGGTCCAAACTGGGCTGGTTAGAGGCTCCCTCCACCATGAATTTGCCCAAACTGGGCTGGTTAGAGGCTCCCTCCACCATGAATTTCCCAAAACTTGGCTGTTTAGAGGCTCCCTCCACCATTAATTGGTCCAAACTGGGCTGGTTAGAGGCTCCCTCCACCATGAATTTGCCCAAACTGGGGTGGTTAGAGGCTCCCTCCACCATGAATTTGCCCAAACTGGGCTGGTTAGAGGCTCCCTCCACCATGAATTTCCCAAAACTTGGCTGTTTAGAGGCTCCCTCCACCATTAATTGGTCCAAACTGGGCTGGTTAGAGGCTCCCTCCACCATGAATTTGCCCAAACTGGGGTGGTTAGAGGCTCCCTCCACCATTAATTGGTCCAAACTGGGCTGGTTAGAGGCTCCCTCCACAATTAATTGGTCCAAACTGGGCTAATTAGAGGCTCCCTCCACCATGAATTGGTCCAAACTGGGTTTTTTAGAGGCTCCCTCCACCATGAATTTGCCCAAACTGGGCTGTTTAGAGGCTCCCTCCACCATGAATTGGTCCAAACTGGGCTGGTTAGAGGCTCCCTCCACCATGAATTTGCCCAAACTGGGCTGTTTAGAGGCTCCCTCCACCATGAATTTGCCCAAACTGGGCTGTTTAGAGGCTCCCTCCACCATGAATTGGTCCAAACTGGGCTGGTTAGAGGCTCCCTCCACCATGAATTTCCCAAAACTTGGCTGTTTAGAGGCTCCCTCCACCATTAATTGGTCCAAACTGGGCTGGTTAGAGGCTCCCTCCACCATGAATTTGCCCAAACTGGGCTGTTTAGAGGCTCCCTCCACCATGAATTTGCCCAAACTGGGCTGTTTAGAGGCTCCCTCCACCATGAATTGGTCCAAACTGGGCTGGTTAGAGGCTCCCTCCACCATGAATTTCCCAAAACTTGGCTGTTTAGAGGCTCCCTCCACCATTAATTGGTCCAAACTGGGCTGGTTAGAGGCTCCCTCCACCATGAATTTGCCCAAACTGGGGTGGTTAGAGGCTCCCTCCACCATTAATTGGTCCAAACTGGGCTGGTTAGAGGCTCCCTCCACCATTAATTGGTCCAAACTGGGCTAATTAGAGGCTCCCTCCACCATGAATTGGTCCAAACTGGGTTTTTTAGAGGCTCCCTCCACCATGAATTTGCCCAAACTGGGCTGTTTAGAGGCTCCCTCCACCATGAATTGGTCCAAACTGGGCTGGTTAGAGGCTCCATCCACCATGAATTGGTCCAAACTGGGCTGGTTAGAGGCTCCCTCCACCATGAATTTCCCAAAACTTGGCTGTTTAGAGGCTCCCTCCACCATTAATTGGTCCAAACTGGGCTGGTTAGAGGCTCCCTCCACCATGAATTGGTCCAAACTGGGGTTTTTAGAGGCTCCCTCCACCATGAATTGGTCCAAACTGGGGTTTTTAGAGTCTCCCTCCACCATGAATTGGTCCAAACTGGGGTTTTTAGAGTCTCCCTCCACCATGAATTGGTCCAAACTGGGGTTTTTAGAGGCTCCCTCCACCATGAATTTGCCCAAACTCTGCTGGTTAGAGGCTCAATCCACCCTGATTTTCAAAACAAATGTTGGTGCCAACCTCAACTTACTACAAGGGCCAAATTCACTGCTGGTGACAAGCTCTCCTCACTGCAAGTGCCAAATACACATGTTTCAAGGTGTTTTCCTACTGTCAGAGAGGTGGTATTGAGTGTGTAAAGTGTGTAGTTGTTAGGCTGTGATGTTGGGGTAATAGAGGGTCTTTGGTGTGTTAGATGCCCCCAGACATGCTTCCCCTGCTGTCCCAGTGTCATTCCAGAGGTGTGGGCATCATTTCCTGGGGTGTCATAGTGGACTTGGTGACCCTCCAGACACGGATTTGGGTTTCCCCCTTAACGAGTATCTGTTCCCCATAGACTATAATGGGGTTCGAAACCCGTTCGAACACACGAACATTGAGCGGCTGTTCGAATCGAATTTCGAACCTCGAACATTTTAGTGTTCGCTCATCTCTAGCCATGTCATTTACCGGGATACAAAGTAGCCGATGTGTTACTCCAGGTTACAGAGTATCTATGGGACATGTAATATAGTATGTGACCATAAATCCAGAACAGTAGTGAAGCCATGTCATTTGCCGGGATACAAAGTAGCCGATGTGTTACTCCAGGTTACAGAGTATCT
The DNA here is from genome assembly GCF_031893055.1 of Leptodactylus fuscus. Lineage (NCBI taxonomy): Eukaryota > Metazoa > Chordata > Amphibia > Anura > Leptodactylidae > Leptodactylus > Leptodactylus fuscus. The sequence goes on along the minus strand of NC_134273.1, from coordinate 3,714,504 downwards.
ATGGGACAAATCTCATCCAAATCCGTTCAGCCATTTTTTGCATGATTGAGGAACAAATATTAGTAGAATAGAACAAGATACACACACACACACACACACAATATTAGCATCAAAGTAGCATTTGAGGAGGTTTATTTTCTAGTGTCCTTGTTGCCTAAAGTTTTTGGTATTTGGCAGGTTCACCTATGACCAGAACTAGTAGGACTAAGACCCCATGAAAGGGAAGGCAGAAAGCTGAGTGCGGGTTGTGGTGGAGCCGGTCCCTGGGCAGACCTTGTGCTGAATGTAAATGACTCTCCCGTCCCACCCGCCCGCCCTGCCGCCGCTCTAATATTATGTAAGAACATGCCACGCTCTCCCTCAGCGACTTGTTGGGAAAAGGTCAGTGTGTATGGAGAGAATGCTTTGACTTCAATGTAATTTATTTAGGATGAAAGGTTATAGCAGGGATGTGTAGCCGTGATTAGATCATTGGAGAGTTGCAGCCTTTCCGCGCAGTCCTTTGTGTAACCTTGGGACTGGATTGTGTCTCTGTACACACAGCAAAAATAACAACATTAAAACTCTGTTTACTGGAGAATGAGAACAGATTCCTTGTAATGGCGCAGAAAGCCCATTCTGTGATTTGTAAAGGGCACGCTGCCACTGATAATGGGAGAAAAATATATATATTACACTGAGCGGCAAAGCGGCTGAGACCTGGAAGATTCCTGGAGAGAAATTAGCTCCATTAGTGATCAGCGGAGCGCCGAACAGTGTCTGCGTCCAACACGGTGCGACAACCGACAACCTACATGGGACAATACTAACCAATTGTTAGCCCTTAGGCTGAGGCCACACATTGCAGAAATGCAACTTTTTTTGTTGCATTTTTCTGCAGAAAAAGGAACCCATTGAAGTCAATGGGAGGCTTTTTTTCAGCGCTGAATCTGAGGCGGATTCCACACCAAATTCAGCGCCATTTTCCTTCATGCAAATGCACCCTTAGGCTGAAGACCTACGTTGCAGAAATGCAGCTTTTTTTGTTTGTTGCAGATTTTGTGGCGGTTTTTTGAGCCAAAGCTAAGAATGGCTGCAAAAGGAAAGGGAATTATAAATGAAGTTCTTATACATCAACCTTCTGCTCAATCCGCTTCTCATTTTGGCTCAAAAAACCTCAACAAAATCTGCGACAAAAAAAGCTGCGTTTCTGCAACGTGGTGCCCCAGCCTTTAGGTTCACCAAACAGGCTAAGAACATGGTGCAGAGGATCAGGATACATAGGAAAGACCGCAGATCTGACTACATGGCACAAGAGCTATCTCTAGGAAGAGGACCAAGCAATCCATAGTCTTCTGTAGGGTCTCAGCAAGATACGGGGTAAAGAATTCACCTCCAGGCATCAGATAGAGGGGTCTCAGGACACCGGCTCAGCTTTCAGGATTCTCCTGATAAAGACAAGTTTTCAAGTTCTTGTGATACAGCCTCAGATTTCAGGATTCTCTTTCCTTTCCATAGACTTCTGTAGACATGTAAAACCTGACCCCTCAGCAATAAGCCCCTTTTGTATTTCAGGATTATGCAGAGTATTGAGAGAGAACAAACAAGGGGCAGGGGAGAGAAGAACCAGATGAACGGAGAAGGAGAAAATCTCTCTGAGATAAATACATTACAATGTTTCTTTCTCTCCACTTGTACTAGATCTCTGCAGAGTCACAACGACCCCCTAAATATTTATGTGCCCCCCCCCCCCCCCGATGCCCTGAAGGTGGGACGAGTATTAGAATAAAGCAGTATAAAGATCCGCCATGTCTACTTGTTGATAGTTTCCAGGTCTCCATGACATAGGATGAAACGTGATAATAACACTGTAACAAATGTGAGATTTTTGGTTTGTGGGCTATAAAATCAATGCTGATGTAAACGGTGGATGTGAATCTTCCATTTGCAGCGATTCTTGTTGGCGGTGCCTGTTTGGTGGCGGTCCTGGCTGCCAGGCCATCCTTGACCCTCTCCACCTCCGCTGAAGGCTTGTTATGTTTGATTACGGGTTACTTGTTTGTTTTGCCGGCCTGATTCTGAATGTTTTAATAATTGAAGGTCTCTTGATTGAAATTACACATTAGCAATGAAACATATTATTCAGGTCGTAGCGAGGCCTGAGAGGAGACGTGTACTGCCCAGGAATCGCATCCTGAAGAGCGGTGACAGGCGCCTCTGATCGCTCACGCTTGTCTGCCGTCTTATCATGTCTCACCAATCCCTGAAGGATATATTCAGGGCTGCAGCCACTCCAGTCATTACTGTTTGCTTGTTTGTATATTTTTCTATTAAATATTAATATTTTTCTTGTTCTCCTCCCACTTTGGTGTTTCGGTGGTACATTAATGAGCAGCGCCTCTAATTGCTTACATTTGCATTAATCCAGAGGTTTTGGTGCTATGACGAGGGTTTGGTCATTTGCACAGGTAGAAATAGAGGAATACTGAGGATTGGGAACCACATGGACAGAATCGCTATGGAGCCTTCTGGTGCTAGATTCAGGCTTTAGTCTCCACCACCCAGATTGCACCACATAACGGCGTCTTCTAAAGCTTCTTTTGTAGTATTTTCAGTTTCTTTGGCACCTCACAGTCCTATGAGTTTGGGCCACTGGATCCACACAAGAGGTTCACAAACTTGAAGGCTTGAGGTGCTAAAGTGCACCTGCGGACGGTGACACCTGGGGTGCCGAAACTCACCAGGACGGGACCCTACTGAGCGAGACACATAACATTGCACTTCTTCTCTGCACTCGCCCTTTATGCTCAGTCTTTCCACCTTGCATGGGGATTTCTATAGATCCGGCGGGATGACCAGGCTGTAGCACCGCACTCTCCCACTCATCTAATTTTTGCATGGTCGAGGTTTGTTGTCACTAGGGTTGCAGTTTCCGTTTTGTGACCTTTCCATGGTGTAGGGGGCAGAGTTGCGTTGTCATTAGGTTCCCTCCTTCCCTTGTACCAGGCCCCTCTCTGCTTTTGTGGTGGTGTGTACCTTGTTACCTCCTTGGAGCCAATGTGGAGCCCGGGTGCAGGATGGGTCTCCCTTTCTTCAGGTTGGGGAGACCATTTGTTCCCTGACCCTTTTAAGGCCTTGTGTCTCGGAGGGTTGCGGTGGTCGGGGCCCTGCTATAGATGACATCCTTGTGCATTCTTTTTAGTGCGACACGTTCCCACTTTTTTGGCACTTGGGTGACTCTACGATCCTGAGGCATTAAAAACAATCTATATTGGTTATTGTAGTTGGATGTTGATCTCGTCTTCTGCAATAAATACGTATATTCAGCATTGGCGCAGAGGATTGTCTTTTATCAGCGTTACAGCTCTCTACAAGCAATCTTCAAAGCCTTGCTGTATGGATAATTTATGTTTGCCTTAATGCACCGCTCGAGCCTTCAGACGCCGATTCACATGCAGCATCCATGAAGGCACGTCACTAAGTGCATACATCGACCGTGAAAGAGGCTGCGTCTCCCTTGCCATGTTCCTCCCCCCCATATAACCAGAGGTTTGATACTGGAATGGAATCTCGTATTTGCTGTAACGCGCTTTGCTGTCTACAATAATCTATTGGCAGTGACGGCGACTCTCAGAACATCAATCTCGCTGAAAGGTCCGGAGATTTGTTAAAGCTGTCTTCAGGGGAAAGCAAATGAAAAGCCACGCTTTGTAGTGTGCAAGCAAGCGTGAGGACGCACGTGGCTGGCCGCTCGTACTTAACACCACAATGACCTGCTACAATGAGCAGAGATGGATTTGGCTTAGTGTAAATTATCCATAGACATCACCTAATGTGCATCCGATATCCACGGCGGTCAGATCAGGAGCCGCGTATTACTCAGTGACAGCAAGGCAAGACACGTCACCTATTCAATCATCTCCTTGGCTGTTTAACATCCTGGAATATCCCTCTTTGATCTGCTGTCGGTCACGATTGTGAGGTTAATCATTGCCAGGATTTATACTTTGCATTCTCTTCACACAGACAAGTATTATACGGCTTAAAGGGATCCTGTCGATAAAACGCAACTTTTTGTGACTAACACGTCGGAATAGCCTTAAGTAAGTCTATTCTTCTCCTAGCTTTAGACGTGATCTCCGCGCCGCCATTCCGTAAAAATCCTGATTTTCGTCAGTATGCAAATGAGTTATCTCACAGCACTGGGGGCGGGCCCAATGCTGCAAGAGAACTCTCCAGCTCCGCCTCCATCTTCTTCAGGAACGGCCTCCTCTTCCGGCACTGGGGGTTAAACTTTTAGGCCTTGGGCAGAGCTGACTGCGCATGCGCACAGGCCACAAGAAGATGGTCACTTACTGTATTCTACGTAATCCTCCCCTATGTGCCCCTATGGGCGCCCGTCATACGTCACATTTGTTCCTGACATTGCAAACAACTTGTGTGGGGCCTAATAACATATCTGAGATGAGTCCGGACTCATCTGCCCCATATCCAGGGCTCATCCACACACCGAGCTGTATATAACCCAGCCATGTTACACCTATATACATTAGGCCTATAGACTTAGTGACTGACCCTCCTCCATCCCCTTCCTCCAGCAGACGTCTCAGTAGACATCTTTATAAGTCGCGTGGCCTCTCTACATCCCAGATCAGTAACTGGACCATTGTTGACGTCTTGCTTCATTTCTTGGCCGTATCCCTCGGTTTATCCGGAGACTTTCCTCGTCTGTACTAATTATCTTTGATAATTTCTCTTCTTCGGTAACGCATGAGAAAGTGTTCTGGCGCCATCGTCAAGGTCATTAATAAACAAATTAAACAATTACTATTTCAAAGCGGCTCCGAATCATTCAGCGGCTCAGAAACTGAATCTCAATTATGTTTATGCATAAAAGGGAAGGCGTCATCCATCTGTACGGTGAATCATACGAGGCCGCACAGACGCCGAGACTTCTACATAGCAAGTCATGGACTTCAGTGCAAAACAGAAGCATCAAACATACTGAACAATGTCGTTATGGGATAACATGTGAGTATCAGTACAAGGCCACGTTCTCGCCTGTGTGGGAGCGACATCGCAGAATTCCTAAAAATACTGGATACAAGCTGCGGTAAAAGGCCGAGCTCCCTGGTGATTATGGACAGACTTCCTTATGGCCGGTGCGGACGGTCCAGGGATGTCGGTGTCTGTCATGGCACTTCTCATACTTGCATAGATATTGCAGCAGCCTGGACTAGTTTCTGTGACTCTGGGCTCTTCTTCCTATAGGGCTGCTTTCCATAAGTTCAGTATATCTTGATTGAATTTGTTATACATGTCCCCATACGATGCTGTAAAAAGTGCAAGAAGCACGTACTAAAGTTTTTCTTTTTGAGCACCCCAAAAATTCTCAGTTATCCCATCTTACCTTAGATAGGGCTTAGGTCATGTCACATGTAAGATGAATTTGTCATTGATGAAGTAAACAAATGGAGCCTTGCAAAATCTATCCCTCCACATAGCAGTAACCTAGCGAAACTGCCAAAAAGCTTGTTGACCATGTCAGTAGTGACCGGCGACTGCATCCGATCAGTGCAAGTCAGCAAAAGCAATGCAATGAGAAGGTTAGTCAACTTTACACTTATAGGAAAGGAAATCTGTCAGCAGTTTTGATCTTGTCAAAGTGCTGACATTGCTAGGCCTGAGCCCTGCAAAGCTTTGTAACAGGAGTCTGTCACCAGGGGAAGGCCGGGAGATAGATGAAGCTGACCTGAATGAAATGCATTTCCTCTAAAATAAATCCAGGTCTCCGTTCCCAAGATATTCTTATTTTTGTAAATATGCAAATGAGCAATCTGGAGCAATGAGGGCGGCCCTGGTGCTCCAAACTGTAATTGGCCTCTTTCCCCTCCCTTTTAGTGACAGGGCCAGGTAGTTAAGCTGCGCTGTAGCCTGGCCCTATATTCTCACATTTGCACCACATATTGCATAGTTGCCTGTGCAGAACCGCAGTGAGCGTCCCAGGCTGGAGCAGATGTACAGCAACAATGACGTCACACCAGGAGGCATCAGGGCCACAGACCTGCGCACAAGTCCCATCGCTGATCCATTAGGTAAACTGGGGCAGGAACCTGAGTATAAAGGGCGACTGTACAGTTTAGCTCCCTGTCTGTATCACTGAAGGAAGGACTGGGAGACGCAGGCCGGTTACAGTGCAGTAAGGAGCATCCGAGAAGTGAATGGACATCTCTGCAACAGACCCCGGGGTTTTGTTTTTTTTTTTTTCTGGTGGAAAACCTGGATTTTCCTCTCTCTAAACTTGCTGTTAGTTTTATACGTATAGACTTTACTGTATGTACTCAGAAACCACAGGGACTGAGCAGCCAAATGTAGGGAGCACGTCAAGGCCCGGGACTGTCCTCAGAAGACTTGCAGTCCTGGATTAAAAGCTTGTCTTTCATGGCTATGGTGATACTAACAACATACACCAAGGTCTGGTGCAACCGCTCTCCAGGGCTTCTACGTTTACAGCAGTTCTGCAGGGTCAAAATGGCCGGCAGATTCCCTTTAGATGGTTGTTCCACGAATAAGATGCACAAGACCATGAACGGGGCAGCGGTGAGGGGACTTGGCCATTGGGGCACTTGCTGCAGCAGTTTTTCCTGATCTCAGGGGACCCCAGCAGTCAGACCCCCAATGATCAGACACATTCCCTATCTCGTGGATGAAGGACTAGTGTTATTAGGAAGAAATCCCTTCCGTTGTGCTCTGGTATCGCTTTAGGTGAAGAATCTTATTGTTTCCGCATTGCGGGGAGCGCCTCTTGAACCCACTGAGTTGTTCACTTCATTTGTAAGGACAGGCCATTGATATTTCCAGTTTAGCTGCAGAAATCAGAATTGATTCCATTTGCAGTCCACATGTCGAGCTTCCGGAGTGTCTGGAAATCTTTTCATATCTGTTTGATTTATTGTGCCTTGTTCCATTTTCTAAAACGTTTAGTGGGATCAAACATTGCACTCCAGACAGAAGCCGAAGCTTCATTCACAATCGTCATGAAAAGAGGGGAAAAAATACAAGACAATGCACTAAAAGTTTGCAGTCTGTTTCCTATAGCACCTGCCGAGCGGGAGAGGGCAGGACTCTGCCGGGAATCCTCCTGCTAATTTCTCTTGATCGGTGCCGGGTGCAGCAAGGAACATCCCAGCAGGTGTGTAGTCGCGGCATACAGAGTGCAAGCTTTACGCTGAATGGAAAACAACAGGACGTTCTCCTGTTTGGGATTTCACTAATAATCCCCTTCGCTGCTGCTCCTGTTCCCTGGTACATTTCACGGTGGGATATGAAAAGTTCTAGCTCTGTAGGGTTAAACTGAAGACGTGCTGTTACAAACATATATCATCTTCAGCGCACGGAATAGAGGACGCTGCTGCTGCTGTTGTTTGTACAAGGTAGATACAGCCTTGTTATAAAACTGGGAACTTGCGTATAGAGACATACAGGTCAGATGGGGTAAAGTCTGTCATTGTGGAGAGACTGGTACAGGGACGAAGCATCATTGTCATCATCCGCTCCACTTTTAGGGCTGATCCGCACAGGACGACTCCATGAAATGCCCTCACTGCAATGACTGTCCGCACTGGCTTGGTTATGGTGTTGGCATACCCTTGGTGACTGCAATGGCTACCTCGCTGTCTGTAGCCTTTGCATTGTAGCACTTGATACCTGCAGCATCACCTGAGCGCAATATATAACAAAATCTCATCTACTCTGCTGGTACTATACAGCCCAATGGCCCAAAGGAAGGCTAGCACAAGATTTATCCTACTTAACCTCAGATACAATTTATCAGGTTACCTAAAAGCAACTTTGCACCAAGTCTTCAAGTATCCCAAGTGCCCGGCCTAGGTGAGGGATTTCAGCCTCATAAAGTGGAGTAGAAGGTGTGTGCGTGAAGGGATGAAACAGCTAGGAGACATATCGGCAAGTTAACTTGGCTTTAAGTCACTTACCAAAATATTGTTAGTGGTTTGTTCACCTATAATCTGTTGCATTTGTTGCAGATTTTGCTGCAGTTTTTTTGAGCCAAAGCCAGGAGTGGATTGAGCAGAAGTGAGAAGTATCAGAAGCCTCCTGTACATTTCCCGTTCCTTCTGCAGCCATGCTTGCAACAAAATCTGCAACAAAAAATGCCGCCTCTCTGTAACGCGGGGCCTTGGGCTATAGCTGCTTCACATTCCCATTTTATTTCTTAGTGATTCCTTATTCAGATCCCGCCACATTAGGTGACCATGTTAGATGATGACACCTTGTGGAGAACAATTCAGTCACTTTGTATAATGTCCATGTGCGGGTGGTCTGTAATGTTTCCTGCACCGTAACGAAAATAAGGAAACCGAGACCAAGTTGTCATTTATGGGCAATGACCAAGATATCGGCAAAGATCCAAAAAAACACCCTGAAAAAGTAGGTGGAAACAAGGAAGGGGAAGAACAAACACCGCGCTCACCGAGAAGATCCCAGCTCAGGTGAAGTCCATAAACCAGCGATCAACCCCTCGCCATGTCTGTAACATCAGCAAGTCTCATAGAGTTTGTGTCATAGAGAGAGACAGCGGCTTTATAACATATATATATATATATATATATATATATATATATACACATACATGTCGCAGTGCTTATACACATTTGTATCTCCTTAACAAACTTTCATTCCTAATGTCCCACAGCGCGATAAAGGTGCACGACGATTTGTTTCCACCTGTAGATACAATGTAGATGGATCCAATACTCGGCTCTGACGGCTCGCCTCCCATCAATCACTGTCGCCTATATCAGACAGCCGTCTACTCCTTTGCAGAATCCAGTAAGATCCCATCTGTCGAGGCGAATACTCACAACTCAGAATGAACTTTTGACCAAGGAATTTTTATCCTATTTTGCGGAAATCAATTCAGCCTCATTTAATAAACCTTTCAACAAATTAGTGAGTCCATCATTTACATGACATTAATTTTTACTGGCTTTTAGGCCTAAATTAGACAAACAAAGTCAATGGGGCGTATTTATTGAGGGCTGGATAGAATGACGTTGCTATTCCTTGCAGAGAGCGCCCTGCTGCCGGCACACCGGGGTCCAGTGACTCTGCACGAGGTTGCGAGGATTCGGCGTTTGGCAGCTCAGCCCTTCTCCCTGCAGTGCAGAACCAATATTACATGATGAAAGTCATTAGGACATTTTACGACACCCTTTGTATTTCCCCGTATAGTAAAATTCACACCTCAGTAGTTTTGAGAATCCCAGTTACCCAGTAAAAATGACAGATGACGCAGCTGTTTATGAGACTTTTAAAGAAGGAGCTTAACTTGTTCAGTGCTGGATTAGCTTCGGAGTTCTCCGGTCACAGATTTAACTGCGTAAATTCAGGTTTTGAGAAGACGTCCGACCTTCTTGGCTCTTTATCTGCAGATCATTACTCTATCGATTCTCAAATGCAATCCCTACCTGCTGCACAATCTGCGCCGTGTGTACACGGTCAGGGCTTCTGATTCGGTTTGTGGGGTCTTTCATATACTCTTGTAGGACTTGGTTATGCAGCTTGTTATGACCTTGTAAAGAGGAGAATGCCATACTGTATATCTCAGATGATGCCTTGTACACTATGGAGAAATACAATGGAGACTCCAGCCCTGGAGACCCTCCCCTTATCTGTGACCCCCCCCCACCCATCTCAGCCCATGTACTGCACCAGTATAGACCCCCATATCTAAGAATAATGGTGATACTATCTAGCCTACGGGTGTGTTATACATGGCTCGTTTCTAGGTATCTCATCTGCAAACCCTGATTTCTGGGTATCCGTCCAAGGCTTTAGTTCACTTGTCACTTGCAATGTTTTGGTTCTTGTCACAGTTTTGCTAGTTTGTGACATTGCTGCAATGTATGAACACAGGCAGACTCCCTAGTCCTGAAGTGGTCATCTGCTATGGTGGTGCTTAGTGGTGTCCGTCAATCTGTCTGTCATTTATTACTGATTATACGTGGAAGAATATTCTGCACTACTATTCTCGCCAGTAATATACCAGAACAGACCCCTCTATAGTCCGAGGGGTTTACAGTGGTATAAATGGAAGCCATGTGTGGACAGCCCCAATTTTGCAGTAAGAAAACACCATTGCAATGAATTCTTTACATGTTTTCAGGGGTCTGGGTTGTATGACTTCTTTTCGAGCTCTTGGCAGAAGCCTCTGATGTGAAAAAGTGCAGTGTAAAATGTGACCTGACGTGTAAGAAACATGGCGGATTCCTCGTCTGACTGTTGCTAAGCAGCCTTGTCCTAGATTTGTATATTAAATATATCTCATTTGTATTAGCTGTGAGAGTGGCCACAATGTGACAGGGAGGACGAGGGCTGGGGCAGCAGTCTGGCCTCTCATTGACTAATCTCCATGGGAGGATTTGTATGCTTGTAGAAAAGAAACACATAAAACTGCAACACAATGCACATAAATATAATACAGAAAAAACTGCAACACAATGCACATAAACATAATACAGAAAAAACTGCAACACAATGCACATAAAACATAATGCAGAGAAACTGCAACACAATGCACATAAACACATAATACAGAAAACTGCAACACAATGCACAGAAGCATAATACAGAAAACTGCAACACAATGCACATAAACATAATACAGAAAAACTGCAACACAATGCACATAAAACATAATACAGAAAACTGCAACACAATGCACATAAACATAATACAGAAAACTGCAACACAATGCACATAAAACATAATACAGAAAACTGCAACAAAATGCACATAAATATAATACAGAAAACTGCAACACAATGCACATAAAACATAATACAGAAAAAACTGCAACACAATGCACATAAATATAATACAGAAAACTGCAACACAATGCACGTAAACATAATACAGAAAAACTGCAACACAATGCACATAAACATAATATAGAAAACTGCAACAGAATGCACATAAAACATAATACAGAAAACTGCAACACAATGCACATAAACATAATACAGAAAACTGCAACACAATGCACATAAAACATAATACAGAAAACTGCAACAAAATGCACATAAATATAATACAGAAAACTGCAACACAATGCACATAAAACATAATACAGAAAAAACTGCAACACAATGCACATAAATATAATACAGAAAACTGCAACACAATGCACGTAAACATAATACAGAAAAACTGCAAAACAATGCACATAAACATAATATAGAAAACTGCAACACAATGCACATAAACATAATACAGAAAACTGCAACACAATGCACATAAACATAATACAGAGAAACTGCAACACAATGCACATAAAACATAATACAGAAAAACTGCAACACAATGCACATAAAACATAATACAGAAAAACTGCAACACAATGCTCATAAACATAATACAGAAAACTGCAACACGATGCACATAAACATAATACAGAAAACTGCAACACAATGCACATAAAACATAATACAGAAAAACTGCAACACAATGCACATAAACATAATACAGAAAACTGCAACACAATGCACATAAACATAATACAGAGAAACTGCAACACAATGCACATAAACATAATACCGAGAAACTGCAACACAATGCACATAAACATAATACAGAAAACTGCAACACAATGCACATAAAACATAATACAGAGAACTGCAACACAATGCACATAAACATAATACAGAAAACTGCAACACAATGCACATATAACATAATACAGAAAAACTGCAACACAATGCACATAAACATAATACAGAAAACTGCAACAAAATGCACATAAATATAATACAGAAAAACTGCAACACAATGCACATAAACATAATACAGAAAACTGCAACAAAATGCACATAAATATAATACAGAAAAACTGCAACACAATGCACATAAACATAATACAGAAAACTGCAACACAATGCACATAAACATAATACAGAAAAACTGCAACACGATGCACATAAACATAATACAGAAAACTGCAACACAATGCACATAAAACATAATACAGAAAAACTGCAACACAATGCACATAAACATAATACAGAAAACTGCAACACAATGCACATAAACATAATACAGAAAACTGCAACACAATGCACATATAACATAATACAGAAAACTGCAACACAATGCACATAAACATAATACAGAGAAACTGCAACACAATGCACATAAACATAATACCGAGAAACTGCAACACAATGCACATAAACATAATACAGAGAAACTGAAACACAATGCACATAAACATAATATAGAAAACTGCAACACAATGCACATAAACATAATACAGAAAACTGCAACACAATGCACATAAACATAACACAGAAAACTGCAACACAATGCACATATAACATAATACAGAAAACTGCAACACAATGCACATAAACATAATACAGAAAACTGCAACACAATGCACATAAACATAATACAGAGAAACTGCAACACAATGCACATAAACATAATACCGAGAAACTGCAACACAATGCACATAAACATAATACAGAAAACTGCAACACAATGCACATAAAACATAATACAGAGAACTGCAACACAATGCACATAAACATAATACAGAAAACTGCAACACAATGCACATATAACATAATACAGAAAACTGCAACACAATGCACATAAACATAATACAGAAAACTGCAACACAATGCACATAAACATAATACAGAGAAACTGCAACACAATGCACATAAACATAATACCGAGAAACTGCAACACAATGCACATAAACATAATACAGAAAACTGCAACACAATGCACATAAAACATAATACAGAGAACTGCAACACAATGCACATAAACATAATACAGAAAACTGCAACACAATGCACATATAACATAATACAGAAAAACTGCAACACAATGCACATAAACATAATACAGAAAACTGCAACAAAATGCACATAAATATAATACAGAAAAACTGCAACACAATGCACATAAACATAATACAGAAAACTGCAACAAAATGCACATAAATATAATACAGAAAAACTGCAACACAATGCACATAAACATAATACAGAAAACTGCAACACAATGCACATAAACATAATACAGAAAAACTGCAACACGATGCACATAAACATAATACAGAAAACTGCAACACAATGCACATAAAACATAATACAGAAAAACTGCAACACAATGCACATAAACATAATACAGAAAACTGCAACACAATGCACATAAACATAATACAGAAAACTGCAACACAATGCACATATAACATAATACAGAAAACTGCAACACAATGCACATAAACATAATACAGAGAAACTGCAACACAATGCACATAAACATAATACCGAGAAACTGCAACACAATGCACATAAACATAATACAGAGAAACTGAAACACAATGCACATAAACATAATATAGAAAACTGCAACACAATGCACATAAACATAATACAGAAAACTGCAACACAATGCACATAAACATAATACAGAAAACTGCAACACAATGCACATATAACATAATACAGAAAACTGCAACACAATGCACATAAACATAATACAGAAAACTGCAACACAATGCACATAAACATAATACAGAAAAACTGCAACACGATGCACATAAACATAATACAGAAAACTGCAACACAATGCACATAAAACATAATACAGAAAAACTGCAACACAATGCACATAAACATAATACAGAAAACTGCAACACAATGCACATAAACATAATACAGAAAAACTGCAACACGATGCACATAAACATAATACAGAAAACTGCAACACAATGCACATAAAACATAATACAGAAAAACTGCAACACAATGCACATAAACATAATACAGAAAACTGCAACACAATGCACATAAACATAATACAGAAAACTGCAACACAATGCACATATAACATAATACAGAAAACTGCAACACAATGCACATAAACATAATACAGAGAAACTGCAACACAATGCACATAAACATAATACCGAGAAACTGCAACACAATGCACATAAACATAATACAGAGAAACTGAAACACAATGCACATAAACATAATATAGAAAACTGCAACACAATGCACATAAACATAATACAGAAAACTGCAACACAATGCACATAAACATAATACAGAAAACTGCAACACAATGCACATATAACATAATACAGAAAACTGCAACACAATGCACATAAACATAATACAGAAAACTGCAACACAATGCACATAAACATAATACAGAAAAACTGCAACACGATGCACATAAACATAATACAGAAAACTGCAACACAATGCACATAAAACATAATACAGAAAAACTGCAACACAATGCACATAAACATAATACAGAAAACTGCAACACAATGCACATAAACATAATACAGAAAAACTGCAACACGATGCACATAAACATAATACAGAAAACTGCAACACAATGCACATAAAACATAATACAGAAAAACTGCAACACAATGCACATAAACATAATACAGAAAACTGCAACACAATGCACATAAACATAATACAGAAAACTGCAACACAATGCACATATAACATAATACAGAAAACTGCAACACAATGCACATAAACATAATACAGAGAAACTGCAACACAATGCACATAAACATAATACCGAGAAACTGCAACACAATGCACATAAACATAATACAGAGAAACTGAAACACAATGCACATAAACATAATATAGAAAACTGCAACACAATGCACATAAACATAATACAGAAAACTGCAACACAATGCACATAAACATAATACAGAAAACTGCAACACAATGCACATATAACATAATACAGAAAACTGCAACACAATGCACATAAACATAATACAGAAAACTGCAACACAATGCACATAAACATAATACAGAAAAACTGCAACACGATGCACATAAACATAATACAGAAAACTGCAACACAATGCACATAAAACATAATACAGAAAAACTGCAACACAATGCACATAAACATAATACAGAAAACTGCAACACAATGCACATAAACATAATACAGAAAACTGCAACACAATGCACATATAACATAATACAGAAAACTGCAACACAATGCACATAAACATAATACAGAGAAACTGCAACACAATGCACATAAACATAATACCGAGAAACTGGAACACAATGCACATAAACATAATACAGAGAAACTGAAACACAATGCACATAAACATAATATAGAAAACTGCAACACAATGCACATAAACATAATACAGAAAACTGCAACACAATGCACATAAACATAATACAGAAAACTGCAACACAATGCACATATAACATAATACAGAAAACTGCAACACAATGCACATAAACATAATACAGAGAAACTGAAACACAATGCACATAAACATAATACAGAAAACTGCAACACAATGCACATAAACATAATACAGAAAACTGCAACACAATGCACATAAACATAATACAGAAAACTGCAACACAATGCACATAAACATAATACAGAAAACTGCAACACAATGCACATAAACATAATACAGAAAACTGCAACACAATGCACATAAAACATAATACAGAAAAACTGCAACACAATGCACATAAACATAATACAGAAAACTGCAACACAATGCACATAAACATAATACAGAGAAACTGCAACACAATGCACATAAACATAATACCGAGAAACTGCAACACAATGCACATAAACATAATACAGAAAACTGCAACACAATGCACATAAAACATAATACAGAGAACTGCAACACAATGCACATAAACATAATACAGAAAACTGCAACACAATGCACATATAACATAATACAGAAAAACTGCAACACAATGCACATAAACATAATACAGAAAACTGCAACAAAATGCACATAAATATAATACAGAAAAACTGCAACACAATGCACATAAACATAATACAGAAAACTGCAACAAAATGCACATAAATATAATACAGAAAAACTGCAACACAATGCACATAAACATAATACAGAAAACTGCAACACAATGCACATAAACATAATACAGAAAAACTGCAACACGATGCACATAAACATAATACAGAAAACTGCAACACAATGCACATAAACATAATACAGAAAACTGCAACACAATGCACATATAACATAATACAGAAAAACTGCAACACAATGCACATAAACATAATACAGAAAACTGCAACACAATGCACATAAACATAATACAGAAAACTGCAACACAATGCACATATAACATAATACAGAAAACTGCAACACAATGCACATAAACATAATACAGAGAAACTGCAACACAATGCACATAAACATAATACCGAGAAACTGCAACACAATGCACATAAACATAATACAGAGAAACTGAACAAGGGATTATGTAGATAATCTTGTTTCCCTTAGTCCTAACAGCGGCACAATGTGGGGTATTTCGTGCCCCTGTGTGCTGGTAGGACAGGCGGAATTTTAATTAGCCATGTATTAATTTCACATGGCTTGTTCCCTTTAAGAGGGCACAGATACCTCCCCCCTGTGCGTAAATAACAAGTAATAATACATACATTCCAAAATAAACAACAATAGGGGGGGAATCCTTGTGCCGCTGTTAGGACTAAGGGAAACAAGATTATCTACATAATCCCTTGTTCCCTGTCGTCCCTACCAGCGGCACAATGTGGGGAAATAGCAAGTAATCCCCATAAGGGTGGGACATTAAACACAAGCAGAATGTAATACAGTGCGCCCGAAGGCAGTAGCTTCTGAGCTATACCGATCAAGTCGGTAGTGCTTCACAAAAGTCGATTCTGAAGACCAGGATGCTGCTGCACAAATCTAATCCAAGGCAAGAGCCTTGATTTCCGCCCAAGAGGTCGACACTGCCCGTGTCCAGTGGGCCCTTAGGACAGTGGGCGGAGGTAAGTTCTGTTTCACAAACGCCAACTTGATTGCTTCCTTCACCCAGCGGGAGATGGTTGCTTTAGAAGCCTTGCGGCCTTTATGGCAAACTACATAATTTATTAATAAGTTTTCAGATCTCCTGAAAGCGCGTATGCGCTGAAGATAAATCTGCAGGTTCTGGACTAAATCCAGAGTATGCCACCTCTCCTCCTCAGGGGAAGTGGGTACTGGAAAAGGTTGGCAGGCAAATGAGCTGACACACATTTGCCCTAGAAGAAACCTTAGGCCTGAACCCTGGCAGAAATCTTAACTGAACACGGTCTTCAAAGAAGGCAATGTAAGGAGCTTCCGATGAGAGTGCTTGAAGCTCCCCTACTCTTTTTGCCGAGGTGACAGCGAGGAGAAAAGATACCTTATAGGTCAGCCACTTTAGATCCACCTCCTCCAGGGGTTCGAATGGAGCAACACAAAGTGCCTTTAGGACCATGTTGAGGTCCCATTGATGGACAGGAGCAGATACTGCTGGTCTCAGCCTAGTTGCCCCTTTGATAAAGGTGCTCACTAAAGGATCTTGAGACAACCGCCTCCCCAGATAGGCGGACAGAGCGGCCACATGTACCTTCAGGGTAGAAGCTGCAAGCCCTCTGTCTAGGCCGTCCTGAAGGAAATCCAGGATCGCCCTCACAGGGGGATCGGAGGAGTCCACTTTGTGATCCGTGCACCAGGCCTGGAAAATATTACCGACCCTACGGTAATTCTTATTGGTAGAGTTGGCCCTGGCGCTGGCTAAAGTCCTTAGGACGCCTTGAGACAGTCCTCTATTCCTTAATAGGGACTGGTCAACCTCCAGGCTGTCAGATTGAATCTCCTCAGATCGTGGTGTCTCAGCTCTCCTTGTGTCACCAGATCTGGGAGGGGGGGAAGCCTCCAATACCTGCCTTGACTCATCCACATGAGCTGGGCAAACCAAGTCCTTTTCGGCCAGAACGGGATTATGGCAATTCCCGAGACTTGGTCCTGTCTGATTTTCATCAATACCTTGGGTATGATGGAAACTGGAGGGAAAATGTATATCAGCCTGAACCTCCATGGGATGGACAGGGCATCCACTGCCAAGGCATTGTCCTCCTGGTACAGAGAGCAGAAGGTTTCCACCTTGGCGTTGAGTCGGGTTGCCATGAGGTCGACATCCGGAAGGCCCCATGTTTGGACAATCTGATGGAATATGTCTTGATTGAGAGACCATTCTCCTGATACAGGGATACCCCGACTCAACTGATCCGCTACTATGTTCAGGGAGCCCTTGATGTGAACAGCGGATAGGTGGGTCAGATTCTTCTCTGCCCACGTGAAGATCAAGTTCGCCTCTCTCAGTAGGGCTGGAACCCTGGTGCCGCCCTGTTTGTTCAAGTATATTACCGTCGTCATATTGTCTGACCGGACCTTGACTGCCTTCCCTTCGAGAAAGGGGGCGAGTACTTCAGCGCCAGATACACTGCTTTTAGCTCCTTCAGGTTGGAGGTTCCTACCTCTGGATTCCTCCACAGACCCTGGACAGTCCTGCCGTCCAGGTGGGCTCCCCATCCCGAATGGGACGCATCTGTTGTCAACAGGGTCCAACGAGGTTGAACCGAGGACCTTCCGTCTTTCAGGTGTCTCCACCATCTGAGGGAAAGACGGGTACCGGAGAAAGGCAGATCTTCCTGTGCAGTCCCCGTGGAGATCCGTTCCAGGCTCTCAACACTTCCATCTGAAGGGGACGCAAGTGCCATAAAGCCCAAGGGACCGCCTTGGCTGAAGAAGACATCAGGCCTAGGACCCGCATGGCGGTGCGAATGGTGATCCATCGGGACCTGAGGAGGCCCCGAACCGAAGCTTCTATTTTTGCTCGCCTTGGACGAGATAGGAAAATCTGCATGCTCTGGGAATCCAGAACAAACCCTAGGAATTCCTTCCGGGTGGATGGCACTATTTCTGACTTCTCCCAATTGATCAGCCAACCTAACTCCTGGAGGAAGGCGATGGCTATCTGGAGGTGGTGATGGAGAATTGAAGTAGACTGAGCTTTTATAAGCCAGTCGTCGAGGTAGGGAACCACGAAGAGGCCTTGAAGTCTAAGAGCGGCGGCAACTGGTGCGACCATCTTGGTGAATACATACGGAGCTGACGATATGCCGAATGGCAGAGCAGTGAACTGTAGGTGCTCTCTGTGACCAGCCATAAGAACGGCTATACGTAGATATTTCCTGTGTGGCGGGAAGATGGGGATATGTAAGTAGGCATCCTTCAGGTCCAGGGTGACCATGACCTCGTTGCGCAATAGGAAACTGGTTACTGAGTCTATGAACTCCATCCTGAAAGGTTTTTTCTTTATGAAGAGGTTGAGGAACCGAAGATCTATAATCATCCGCCACCCTCCTGTGGACTTTGGAACCAAGAACACGGGTGAATAAACTCCTTGACCCACATCGGGAGGAGGGACCCTTTCCAGGGCCCCCTTTAAGAGATATTCTGCGACGGAAGCCTCCAGGCAGTCTTGTTGTAGGGCTGGTAAGACCCGCGTAGTGATGAAACGATCCACCGGAGGATGGGAGAACTCTATTGCGTATCCTCGCTGAACAACTTGAAAGACCCATGGGTCCAGAATGCGAAGATGCCATGCCACAAGGAAATTCGAAAGGCGCCCTCCTACGGGAGAGCTGGTCACAGAGAGCGGCGTCTCCTCAAAACCCCTTCTTCTTAGGGTCCTCCTTGGGGATCCCGCGACCCGCCCCTTTCGGACGGTATCTGGGGCGTCTCTGGCTTCCTTGTTGAGGCCTGTATTGAGACGTGGAGCCTCGACCCCTAGAAGGGGGAGGCCTTCCTCCTCTGGTTGCTTGTGGTAGTGATCTCCCTCTACCATCAGCCAATCCCTCCATCAGATCGTCCAGCCCTTGGCCGAAAACCTTCCCAGGTTGAAAGGGGAGGGGACACAAAGAAAACTTGGAGGCGACATCAGCCGCCAAGGTTTGAGCCACAAGGGCCTCCTGGCGGCGGTATTGAGGGCCATGGCCTTGTAAGCCAGCTTCACCTGCTGTCTTGCCGATTCTCTCAGGAAATCCGTAGCGAGACGGATCTCCCCCATGGATGCCAGGATGTCGTCCCTGTTAACCCCGGAGTCGATATCCCGTTCCAGGCGGTCCAGCCGGGCTTGAAGCTTATCAGCTACTTCCGTTGAGGCGATGCCCACCGTCACCTGGGCTGAAGCAGACGAATACGCCTTCTTGAGCGTTGAATCCACTCTTCTATCAAGCAAATCCTGAAGATTTGACCCGTCATCGATGGGCACGACAGTGCGACGGGAAAGCTTAGAGATGGCTAAATCCACCTTGGGTGGTGGACCCCAGCGATCCAGCTGGGAGGGATCAATCGGATACACTGCTTTGAAAGCTCTGGTGGTGACGTAAGCCTTCTCCGGCTGCTTCCATTCTTGTTCCATTAGGCTGGCCATGGAGGCGTCCACTTGGAAAACCCTCCGCTTCCCAGAGGTGGACGCAGAGGCTTCCCCCTCGCCAACCTGGTCCCACGACCGGATGGCCTTCAGCAGTTTATTAGTCTTTTCCCGATGGAAAATTGGTCTGCTGGTACAGGAGGACTGATCGTCCGATGATATGGACACCTCCTCCACCTGGAGGCGCTCCAGGGAGGGCAGTGAAGCAGAACGCCTTTCCACGCGCTGCTTCTTGGTGAGCTGAGCCAGTGAAGTACGGATATCCTTTAAAGAATCATCCTGCAAAAAACACAAGGATACTTAGAAGCCGGAGGGGACCCTTCCCCTCTTTGCGGCAACCGTACTCACCATGTACTCCTTGACCCATGCTACCATATCACTGGTAACGGGTTCCTCCCGCAGAGGTCCCCTGCATTGCTGGCAGCGTGACCAGTCATAGCCTAAAGGCAAAACAATGACATTCAGGATACTCCCACCATTGGGAGAATTAGCAGACGAAAAAAACGCACCTACCATCAGGTAGTGGAACGTCACAATCAATGCAAGCCAGGTGTCTCCTTTTAGAAGACTTCTTCCGTCTTACTTGATCCCCGGGAGGGGTAGAAGAGGAAGACATGACAAATAGAAGCTAGCTTTCAGCGATACCTAAGCATGGAATATGAAACATCAGAGGAGTACATTCAAGGAACCATATGAGGAGACTCACCCAGCTTCTGCAGACCACTTACCAACCTTCAGCAGAGTTTGCAGTAGAATAAATGCAGTTTGAAGCGGTAACCACAAGCCACAGCGCAGAAACCAGCTAGGGATTAGACTAGCAGGCAATGAGGGATGCAACCTGCCCCCTTTTTACAGCCCCATATCCGGAAGGGGCGTGGCCTTAGTCAAAAGCTCCGTTCCTTTGCCCTTCATAACACTCCTAGCCCTTCAAGTCACGCTCCCCCCTTGAGCCAACTACATTGGCACGTACCTTAATCTCCTGAGGACCTCCAGTGTCCAACGCTGCTGTTCGCGTGGTCCCGGAGCGGCGAATGCCGAAAAACCGGAAGTTGCCGGTGTTACACTTCTAAACGACCGGCCGGAACCCTCCTACGCAGAGGAAAGGTTCCGCGAAAACCGGAAGTTCCCCTCATGGAGCCGCGCGAACACGCCGGCTGGCTGCGCGCGGCTCCGAAGCCCAGCAGGACTGGATGCCGGGGAACAGGAGGTAGGATTGCGTGAGGGAGGTGGGCAAAATAGGTAACTTTAATCTTACCTATTCTCTTTGCAGGACCGACAGAAGTCCAAAGGGGCAGAGTGCATGATTGAAGACACCTGAACAGGTCTGAGCAGGTAAGTACCTGAAACTTCTTCTTACTCTTTCTCTTTAGGAGGACACAGAGTCCTCCCCACCTGTCCGATCCTTTACACAGGACAGAAAAAAACGCACAGGGGGGAGGTATCTGTGCCCTCTTAAAGGGAACAAGCCATGTGAAATTAATACATGGCTAATTAAAATTCCGCCTGTCCTACCAGCACACAGGGGCACGAAATACCCCACATTGTGCCGCTGGTAGGGACGACAGGGAAACACAATGCACATAAACATAATATAGAAAACTGCAACACAATGCACATAAACATAATACAGAAAACTGCAACACAATGCACATAAACATAATACAGAAAACTGCAACACAATGCACATATAACATAATACAGAAAACTGCAACACAATGCACATAAACATAATACAGAAAACTGCAACACAATGCACATAAACATAATACAGAAAAACTGCAACACGATGCACATAAACATAATACAGAAAACTGCAACACAATGCACATAAAACATAATACAGAAAAACTGCAACACAATGCACATAAACATAATACAGAAAACTGCAACACAATGCACATAAACATAATACAGAAAAACTGCAACACGATGCACATAAACATAATACAGAAAACTGCAACACAATGCACATAAAACATAATACAGAAAAACTGCAACACAATGCACATAAACATAATACAGAAAACTGCAACACAATGCACATAAACATAATACAGAAAACTGCAACACAATGCACATATAACATAATACAGAAAACTGCAACACAATGCACATAAACATAATACAGAGAAACTGCAACACAATGCACATAAACATAATACCGAGAAACTGCAACACAATGCACATAAACATAATACAGAGAAACTGAAACACAATGCACATAAACATAATACAGAAAACTGCAACACAATGCACATAAACATAATACAGAAAACTGCAACACAATGCACATATAACATAATACAGAAAACTGCAACACAATGCACATAAACATAATACAGAAAACTGCAACACAATGCACATAAACATAATACAGAAAAACTGCAACACGATGCACATAAACATAATACAGAAAACTGCAACACAATGCACATAAAACATAATACAGAAAAACTGCAACACAATGCACATAAACATAATACAGAAAACTGCAACACAATGCACATAAACATAATACAGAAAACTGCAACACAATGCACATATAACATAATACAGAAAACTGCAACACAATGCACATAAACATAATACAGAGAAACTGCAACACAATGCACATAAACATAATACCGAGAAACTGGAACACAATGCACATAAACATAATACAGAGAAACTGAAACACAATGCACATAAACATAATATAGAAAACTGCAACACAATGCACATAAACATAATACAGAAAACTGCAACACAATGCACATATAACATAATACAGAAAACTGCAACACAATGCACATAAACATAATACAGAAAACTGCAACACAATGCACATAAACATAATACAGAAAAACTGCAACACGATGCACATAAACATAATACAGAAAACTGCAACACAATGCACATAAAACATAATACAGAAAAACTGCAACACAATGCACATAAACATAATACAGAAAACTGCAACACAATGCACATAAACATAATACAGAAAAACTGCAACACGATGCACATAAACATAATACAGAAAACTGCAACACAATGCACATAAAACATAATACAGAAAAACTGCAACACAATGCACATAAACATAATACAGAAAACTGCAACACAATGCACATAAACATAATACAGAAAACTGCAACACAATGCACATATAACATAATACAGAAAACTGCAACACAATGCACATAAACATAATACAGAGAAACTGCAACACAATGCACATAAACATAATACCGAGAAACTGCAACACAATGCACATAAACATAATACAGAGAAACTGAAACACAATGCACATAAACATAATACAGAAAACTGCAACACAATGCACATAAACATAATACAGAAAACTGCAACACAATGCACATAAACATAATACAGAAAACTGCAACACAATGCACATAAACATAATACAGAAAACTGCAACACAATGCACATATAACATAATACAGAAAACTGCAACACAATGCACATAAACATAATACAGAAAACTGCAACACAATGCACATAAACATAATACAGAAAAACTGCAACACGATGCACATAAACATAATACAGAAAACTGCAACACAATGCACATAAAACATAATACAGAAAAACTGCAACACAATGCACATAAACATAATACAGAAAACTGCAACACAATGCACATAAACATAATACAGAAAAACTGCAACACGATGCACATAAACATAATACAGAAAACTGCAACACAATGCACATAAAACATAATACAGAAAAACTGCAACACAATGCACATAAACATAATACAGAAAACTGCAACACAATGCACATAAACATAATACAGAAAACTGCAACACAATGCACATATAACATAATACAGAAAACTGCAACACAATGCACATAAACATAATACAGAGAAACTGCAACACAATGCACATAAACATAATACCGAGAAACTGCAACACAATGCACATAAACATAATACAGAGAAACTGAAACACAATGCACATAAACATAATACAGAAAACTGCAACACAATGCACATAAACATAATACAGAAAACTGCAACACAATGCACATATAACATAATACAGAAAACTGCAACACAATGCACATAAACATAATACAGAAAACTGCAACACAATGCACATAAACATAATACAGAAAAACTGCAACACGATGCACATAAACATAATACAGAAAACTGCAACACAATGCACATAAAACATAATACAGAAAAACTGCAACACAATGCACATAAACATAATACAGAAAACTGCAACACAATGCACATAAACATAATACAGAAAACTGCAACACAATGCACATATAACATAATACAGAAAACTGCAACACAATGCACATAAACATAATACAGAGAAACTGCAACACAATGCACATAAACATAATACCGAGAAACTGGAACACAATGCACATAAACATAATACAGAGAAACTGAAACACAATGCACATAAACATAATATAGAAAACTGCAACACAATGCACATAAACATAATACAGAAAACTGCAACACAATGCACATAAACATAATACAGAAAACTGCAACACAATGCACATATAACATAATACAGAAAACTGCAACACAATGCACATAAACATAATACAGAGAAACTGAAACACAATGCACATAAACATAATACAGAAAACTGCAACACAATGCACATAAACATAATACAGAAAACTGCAACACAATGCACATAAACATAATACAGAAAACTGCAACACAATGCACATAAACATAATACAGAAAACTGCAACACAATGCACATAAACATAATACAGAAAACTGCAACAAAATGCACATAAATATAATACAGAAAAACTGCAACACAATGCACATAAATATAATACAGAAAAACTGCTACACAATGCACATAAACATAATACAGAAAACTGCAACACAATGCACATAAACATAATACAGAAAACTGCAACACAATGCACATAAACATAATACAGAAAACTGCAACACAATGCACATATAACATAATACAGAAAACTGCAACACAATGCACATAAACATAATACAGAAAACTGCAACACAATGCACATAAACATAATACAGAAAAACTGCAACACGATGCACATAAACATAATACAGAAAACTGCAACACAATGCACATAAAACATAATACAGAAAAACTGCAACACAATGCACATAAACATAATACAGAAAACTGCAACACAATGCACATAAACATAATACAGAAAAACTGCAACACGATGCACATAAACATAATACAGAAAACTGCAACACAATGCACATAAAACATAATACAGAAAAACTGCAACACAATGCACATAAACATAATACAGAAAACTGCAACACAATGCACATAAACATAATACAGAAAACTGCAACACAATGCACATATAACATAATACAGAAAACTGCAACACAATGCACATAAACATAATACAGAGAAACTGCAACACAATGCACATAAACATAATACCGAGAAACTGGAACACAATGCACATAAACATAATACAGAGAAACTGAAACACAATGCACATAAACATAATATAGAAAACTGCAACACAATGCACATAAACATAATACAGAAAACTGCAACACAATGCACATAAACATAATACAGAAAACTGCAACACAATGCACATATAACATAATACAGAAAACTGCAACACAATGCACATAAACATAATACAGAGAAACTGAAACACAATGCACATAAACATAATACAGAAAACTGCAACACAATGCACATAAACATAATACAGAAAACTGCAACACAATGCACATAAACATAATACAGAAAACTGCAACACAATGCACATAAACATAATACAGAAAACTGCAACACAATGCACATAAACATAATACAGAAAACTGCAACAAAATGCACATAAATATAATACAGAAAAACTGCAACACAATGCACATAAATATAATACAGAAAAACTGCTACACAATGCACATAAACATAATACAGAAAACTGCAACATAATGCACATAAACATAATACAGAAAACTGCAACACAATGCACATAAACATAATACAGAAAACTGCAACACAATGCACATAAACATAATACAGAAAAACTGCAACACGATGCACATAAACATAATACAGAAAACTGCAACACAATGCACATAAAACATAATACAGAAAAACTGCAACACAATGCACATAAATATAATACAGAAAACTGCAACACAATGCACATAAACATAATACAGAGAAACTGCAACACAATGCACATAAACATAATACCGAGAAACTGCAACACAATGCACATAAACATAATACAGAGAAACTGAAACACAATGCACATAAACATAATATAGAAAACTGCAACACAATGCACATAAACATAATACAGAAAACTGCAACACAATGCACATAAACATAATACAGAAAACTGCAACACAATGCACATATAACATAATACAGAAAACTGCAACACAATGCACATAAACATAATACAGAGAAACTGAAACACAATGCACATAAACATAATACAGAAAACTGCAACACAATGCACATAAACATAATACAGAAAACTGCAACACAATGCACATAAACATAATACAGAAAACTGCAACACAATGCACATAAACATAATACAGAAAACTGCAACACAATGCACATAAACATAATACAGAAAACTGCAACAAAATGCACATAAATATAATACAGAAAAACTGCAACACAATGCACATAAATATAATACAGAAAAACTGCTACACAATGCACATAAACATAATACAGAAAACTGCAACATAATGCACATAAACATAATACAGAAAACTGCAACACAATGCACATAAACATAATACAGAAAACTGCAACACAATGCACATAAACATAATGCAGAAAACTGCAACAAAATGCACATAAATATAATACAGAAAAACTGCAACACAATGCACATAAACATAATACAGAAAACTGCAACAAAATGCACATAAATATAATACAGAAAAACTGCAACACAATGCACATAAACATAATACAGAGAAACTGCAACACAATGCACATAAAACATAATACAGAGAAACTGCAACAAAATGCACATAAATATAATACCGAGAAACTGCAACACAATGCACATAAACATAATACAGAAAACTGCAACACAATGCACATAAACATAATACAGAAAACTGCAACATGATGCACATAAACATAATACAGAAAACTGCAACAAAATGCACATAAATATAATACAGAAAAACTGCAACACAATGCACATAAACATAATACAGAGAAACTGCAACACAATGCACATAAAACATAATACAGAGAAACTGCAACAAAATGCACATAAATATAATACCGAGAAACTGCAACACAATGCACATAAACATAATACAGAAAACTGCAACACAATGCACATAAACATAATACAGAAAACTGCAACACAATGCACATAAACATAATACAGAAAACTGCAACACAATGCACATATAACATAATACAGAAAACTGCAACACAATGCACAGTCCTGGGTTTGAATCCCGCCAGGAACAACATCTGCAAGGAGTTTGTATGTTCTTCTCGTGTTTGCCTGGAGTTCCTCCTATTCTACAAAGACATACTGATAGGGAAAGATGTACATTGTGATCCATATATATATATATATATATATATATATATATATATATATATACAGTATCCCTATATGGGGCTCACAATCTACATTTTATATATATATATATATATATATATATATATATATATATATATATATATAACAGAAAAACTACAGTTGTGATATTCAATGTGTTTTTGCAAAATAGGAATTTAAGCAAGAAAACCCCAGAAGAATCTATCCCATCTAGAGCGCCACCACCAGGGTGGACACCACATGACAATACAGGTAAATGCTTTATGTGAACGGTTTCTTCTTCTCTGATAACAAACATTTGGCTGCTGCAGAACATACCCCCCCCCCCCATTATGGCAAACAATCAAATCCTCCTTATGGTTATAGAATTACCTACCAACACAGAAGACGTTCTGAACACTCGATACTTTGTATTCTTGCACTTCACTGATCCAAAGAATTGAAACAATGTCTATTAAAGAAGAAAGCCGAGTACTGAATGGTAACTATTCCCGCCTTGTAACCAGGGAGGGGTGACAATATTTAGCCTCAGCTTCAGAGATCACCAATTTGGAGAATCTGCTCACAAGATATCATATGTGTATTTGCTGAATGTGACACAAGACTGCTAAAGTTTCCTTGTAATACTTGCAGTGCAGCGTCTTGGCCACTAGAGGCAGTGTTGTACTTGAGCTGTTCTCTGCTATGGCCGATTTCTTCTTCCCTTGGATAACATGGCTGCCTTGGTCTTGCGTCTCGGGATTACTTTATACACAGAACTGCAACAGGAAAAAAACGCTGTAAAGTAAGAAATAGAAGTGTAATAGTTTATTTATCTCTATCAACAAAGTGGAGAGTGAGTGTGACGTGATCTGTAGAGCGATGAGAGTGTACTGGCCCTATAGGAATACAATTATTATTATAATAAAGAAGAGAGAAATGTAAATCCCATAAGTATTCAGTGTGACCTTTGCCCTTTGCCTTCTTCTCGGTACTTGCAGACAGTTTTTGGCAGGGAGGTCGTTCCCGCCGCCATCTTGGAGAACTAAGCCCAGATCTTCATTGGATGTTGCTTGTGCAATCCTTCTGTCTCTTCATCTCATCCGGGACAGACTGGATGATGCTGAGATCAGGGCTCTGCGGGGGTGGGATCATCACTTCCAGACTCCTCCTCCAAAGGGCAAAAGTCACCCAAATATTGATGAGATTTTCATTTGTCTTTCCTTCATTCCCTTGTTCATTGCTGATCTATTAACCCTTCTGTTTCTGACCTTGCAGTGTTTTCCACTCCTGCCTTCTGTATATGGATATTGTTGGTGGTTTTGATCCTTATGTCCCATATACGTCTATAGGGTGTCCCCGGGACTGTCTTCTCGCCCTGACCTCCGCCATTGTCTCCATGGATCTTTCCGCTGGTCGTTTCTTCCTCTTTTCACTTCAGCTCTTTCAAGAATAATAGTCTACTCATGAGAGGCGCAGGATAAGATGAATCTTCAGTCTCCTGGCTTGAGCTTCGGGTTTAACGTTGAGATGATTTGTCAATGATCCCGTTGTTTGTTTTCCTCGCCGTCCACTCTATTCTGAGAAATCTTCACCAGCTACAAAGTTGCAAGGCGTCGATACTTCTCCCCTCCGCTTCTGCACTTAGGAGAGAATCTTTCCTGGCTTTGCTTTGTTGCTCCTTGGTACGGTGCGCTGTTCAGCCTGAGTGCTCGGGGCCGGCAGGTGTAACCTGTTTATGTGGCTGAATGCAGCGGAGGTAAATGAATAAAACGTGTAAAGTGAGGAGTAGGAATGGCGTGACAGCCTCTGACTCCTGCAGTGTCCGAGAAGCACAAATTGAATTTCCTATTGCCTTTATGTTTGCACATAACAGCTTTTAAGTGGAATATTATTAAAATTTCTGCAGCACCACATAAGCTGTAATTGGTTACTGGCCCCCGATCGCCATGCTGGCACATTGTCGCGTTTCTTTAAAGGTAACAGCGTCGCTTCTCCCCATCCTGTAATTGAAACGTGTGCGTTGCGTTGGAGAGAGGTTGTAAGTAATGTATATAGGCCGGGGCTGGTGGCGGCCGCGCGGGTGCACTATTTATTACCTAATTATCAGCTCTGTTTGCATTAATTTATAATTATTGCGAGTGACTGCGATCCTCTTGTGTGGGATGTTCTATCTGCCGAGACCTCCATGTGACTGTTTGTAAATGGATTCTGAGTAAGAAGAAAGGCGTTCTGTCTGTCTATCTCTCTGTCTGTCTCTCTGTCTGTCTGTCTCTCTGTCTGTCTGTCTGTCTATCTCTCTGTCTCTCTATCTATCTGTCTCTCTATCTCTCTGTCTATCTGTCTATCTCTCTGTCTGTCTGTCTATTTCTCTGTCTGACTGTCTATCTGTCTGTCTGTCTGTCTGTCTGTCTTTCTCTTTGTCTGCTTGTCTGTCTGTCTATCTGTCTATCTGTCTCTCTGTTTGTCTGTCTCTCTGTCTATCTGTCTGTCTCTGTCTGTCTGTCTGTCTCTCTGTCTGTCTCTCTGTCTGTCTGTCTATCTCTCTGTCTCTCTGTCTGTCTCTCTCTTTGTCTGTTTGTCTGTCTGTCTATTTGTCTGTCTCTCTGTCTGTCTCTCTGTCTATCTCTCTGTCTGTCTAACTGTCTGTCTGTCTATCTGTCTGTTTGTCTATCTCTCTGTCTGTCTCTCTGTCTATCTGTCTATCTCTCTGTCTGTCTCTCTGTCTCTCTATCTCTCTGTCTGTCTCTCTATCTCTCTGTCTGTCTCTCTATCTATCTGTCTCCCTATCTCTCTATCTGTCTATCTATCTATCTATCTATCTATCTATCTATCTATCTATCTGTCTCTCTGTCTGTCTGTCTCTCTGTCTGTCTGTCTCTCTATCTATCTATCTATCTATCTATCTATCTATCTATCTGTCTGTCTGTCTGTCTGTCTGTCTGTCTGTCTGTCTGTCTGTCTATCTATCTATCTATCTATCTATCTATCTATCTATCTGTCTATCTGTCTATCTGTCTCTCTGTCTGTCTGTCTCTCTGTCTGTCTGTCTGTCTATCTATCTATCTGTCTGTCTGTCTGTCTGTCTATCTGTCTGTCTCTCTGTCTGTCTGTCTGTCTATCTCTCTGTCTGTCTATCTGTCAGTCTCTCTGTCTATCTGTCTCTCTGTCTATCTGTCTGTCTGTCTTTCTCTTTCCTTATCATCGGGCTAATGCTAGTGCCAGCTTTGATGCCCTGTGCAGGGATCTGTCATGGGCTGCCAGCTTTTACGCGGGAGATCGTGCTAGGCAAGACTTTCCAAAGGCTGTTACTTGGAAAACAGAGATTCCTCCTTCTGTTGTTTTTGCTTTCAACTCTCTAAAGCTATAAATTCATTAAGGAAACGTGATTCTGTAGCACCCCGAGCTCTCCGCTATATACTCTGCTATATATTCTGCTATATACTCCGCTATATACTCTGCTATATACTCTGCTATATACTCCGCTATATACTCTGCTATATACTCCGCTATATACTCTGCTATATACTCCGCTATATACTCCGCTATATACTCTGCTATATACTCTGCTATATACTCTGCTATATACTCTGCTCTATGCTAAGGGTCTGTGTCTGCTCTATCTGCTTATATCTGGATATGGAGATGAAATTACAGGGACCTTTCTGCAGACTTGTGGTTAGTGAGCGGCTGATACAATGTGGTAGAGTAGTGAATACTGTTACAGGTGGCCATTGGTCAGAACGTAGGAGAAACAGAAGTTATAACCGTGTACAACTAGTCAACTATAATAATATATTGCAAAATGGTAAATGAAGGTATAAAAATCCGACATCGGAGGAGAGGTGCTAAGTGCAGGCTCTTACTCTCCGTGCAGGCCATTGTATCTCCAGGGCTGCCATTGTGCGGGGCTTTCTTCTCCGTGTATCACTTATACCATGAGAGATAAGTGGCGAGCACAAGGACATCACTTACGCAAATGCTCTTCCTTATTAATAGGATTAATGGAATTAATAAAGAGTGAACACTTTGCAGACACGTCTGCGCTTTACAAGCTGAAGGTCTAGAGTCTTTCTCCAAGTTAAGCCTCAGCGACCTCTCGGCCCGGGCAGATGGGATTTCCTTGAGTGTCCGGCCCAAGCGTTTTGCAGTTCAGCAGAATCTGGTGTTTTATAGGATTGGATCCAAGATGGGACTAAATACTGAAAACATTAAGAATAGTCACCGGCAGAAATGTGAAGTTGTCCATGACCCCAAAGTGTGCGGCTCGCCATCGCCAAGTTATAGTCGTATTCAATGGATAGTGACATTGTTCTAGATCTATGGGCCAGTCTGAATGGTGTAATGTGGTGGAATACAATGACATGTATGTGTAAGTGGGCGCAGATTCTGACTTTTTAGACAGTATTTGTTCTCTATTTTTGTGTTGAATGTGGCTCCTGACCATCACCCAAAAGTAAGTGAATGAACATGGCGGGTATGGCACAGACTGGTATCCTGGGGACGTCTCATCCCTGCTTTTCTCTATCTCTTAGGCCGAGTGCACACGGGGTTTTTTGGTCCGGAAACGGAGGGCCTATTCACATCATGAAACTGAGGGCCTATTCACATCATGTCTTGTGCATCCATTTAGTAGAAAAAGTGCAAAAATTGGATGCAAATGGATTTCTGAGTTTGTTTCTGTCCATGTTCTTTGAAGAATCCATCGTTGTATTGTAGTAACCGCACTTTAGTGACCTCAGAAAAGAACGGACAGAAATGGATGCAACTGTTTACCTTTATATTTATAAGTAGCCTTAAATGTATCTGCTAAATGGATGGAAATACATGAAGAGTCTCTTATTAGTATAACGTACTTATAGAATGTATGGAGGTAGGACTTGTCTTCTATCCCGTCACATCTAGAACTTGTCTTCTATCCCGTCACATCCAGAACTTGTCTTCTATCCCGTCACATCTAGAACTTGTCTTCTATCCCGTCACATCCAGAACTTGTCTTCTATCCCGTCACATCCAGAACTTGTCTTCTATCCCGTCACATCCAGAACTTGTCTTCTATCCCGTCACATCCAGAACTTGTCTTCTATCCCGTCACATCCAGAACTTGTCTTCTATCCCGTCACATCCAGAACTTGTCTTCTATCCCGTCACATCCAGAACTTGTCTTCTATCCCGTCACATCCAGAACTTGTCTTCTATACCATCACATCTAGAACTTGTCTTCTATCCCGTCACATCCAGAACTTGTCTTTTATCCCGTCACATCCAGAACTTGTCTTCTATCCTGTCACATCCAGAACTTGTCTTCTATCCCGTCACATCCAGAACTTGTCTTCTATCCCGTCACATCCAGAACTTGTCTTCTATCCCGTCACATCCAGAACTTGTCTTCTATCCCGTCACATCCAGAACTTGTCTTCTATCCCGTCACATCCAGAACTTGTCTTCTATCCCGTCACATCCAGAACTTGTCTTCTATACCATCACATCTAGAACTTGTCTTCTATCCCGTCACATCCAGAACTTGTCTTTTATCCCGTCACATCCAGAACTTGTCTTCTATCCCGTCACATCCAGACCTTGTCTTCTATCCCGTCACATCCAGAACTTGTCTTCTATCCCGTCACATCCAGAACTTGTCTTCTATCCCGTCACATCTAGAACTTGTCTTCTATACCATCACATCTAGAACTTGTCTTCTATATCGTCTCATCCAGAACTTGTCTTCTATCCTGTCACATCCAGAACTTGTCTTCTATCCCGTCACATCCAGAACTTGTCTTCTATACCGTCACATCTAGAACTTGTCTTCTATCCCATCACATCCAGAACTTGTCTTCTATCCCGTCACATCCAGAACTTGTCTTCTATCCCGTCACATCCAGAACTTGTCTTCTATACTGTCACATCCAGAACTTGTCTTCTATCCCGTCACATCCAGAACTTGTCTTCTATCCCGTCACATCCAGACCTTGTCTTCTATCCCGTCACATCTAGAACTTGTCTTCTATCCCGTCACATCTAGAACTTGTCTTCTATCCCGTCACATCCAGAACTTGTCTTCTATCCTGTCACATCCAGAACTTGTCTTCTATCCCGTCACATCCAGAACTTGTCTTCTATCCCGTCACATCCAGAACTTGTCTTCTATCCCGTCACATCCAGAACTTGTCTTCTATCCTGTCACATCCAGAACTTGTCTTCTATCCCGTCACATCCAGAACTTGTCTTCTACCCCGTCACATCTAGAACTTGTCTTCTATCCCGTCACATCCAGAACTTGTCTTCTATCCTGTCACATCCAGAACTTGTCTTCTATCCCGTCACATCTAGAACTTGTCTTCTATCCCGTCACATCCAGAAGTTGTCTTCTATCCCATCACATCCAGAAGTTGTCTTCTATCCCGTCACATCTAGAACTTGTCTTCTACCCCGTCACATCCAGAACTTGTCTTCTATATCGTCACATCCAGAACTTGTCTTCTATATCGTCTCATCCAGAACTTGTCTTCTATCCCGTCACATCCAGAACTTGTCTTCTACCCCGTCACATCCAGAACTTGTCTTCTATCCCGTCACATCCAGAACTTGTCTTCTATATCGTCACATCCAGAACTTGTCTTCTATCCCGTCACATCCAGAACTTGTCTTCTATCCCGTCACATCCAGAACTTGTCTTCTATATCGTCACATCCAGAACTTGTCTTCTATCCCGTCACATCCAGAACTTGTCTTCTATCCCGTCACATCCAGAACTTGTCTTCTATCCCGTCACATCCAGAACTTGTCTTCTATATCGTCACATCCAGAACTTGTCTTCTATCCCGTCACATCCAGAACTTGTCTTCTATCCCGTCACATCCAGAACTTGTCTTCTATATCGTCACATCCAGAACTTGTCTTCTATATCGTCTCATCCAGAACTTGTCTTCTATCCCGTCACATCCAGAACTTGTCTTCTATCCCGTCACATCCAGAACTTGTCTTCTATATCGTCTCATCCAGAACTTGTCTTCTATCCCGTCACATCCAGAACTTGTTTTCTATCCCGTCACATCCAGACCTACATTGACCTTTCTCCTGATATTCACCTCCCATAGTACAGGTGACAGGTAGACGTTGCTGACAGCACAATGATGACCAGCGATTCCCAATCCCATTACCATCCATTGCCCGGGACGCTATTTCCAGCCCTGAGAAACCCCTGACATTCCTGTATCCAGAACGCTTGTAGGATGGAAAGCTCTGGTGTATACAAACTGAAATCTGTTTGCGAGGGCAGGCAGCGGAATTGGGAATACAGCTCTGAATGTGATAGCAGCATTAGATGTAATGGAGGATTAGCACAAGATAAGTAAAACAAGGTTTTCACAACGTTACTCAATATTTTATCCAAATGTAAATTGATCCGTGTCGGAGTAACATGTGAGCGGGTGAATGTTTATTCCTTCCAGTTATAGGCGATCCGCATCTCCTGACATGTCTGCTCGTTGCTCGGTTTAC
Organism: Leptodactylus fuscus; assembly: GCF_031893055.1. Classification (NCBI taxonomy): domain Eukaryota; kingdom Metazoa; phylum Chordata; class Amphibia; order Anura; family Leptodactylidae; genus Leptodactylus; species Leptodactylus fuscus. The sequence continues at coordinate 3,679,090 of NC_134273.1, read as the reverse complement.
ACTAATGTCGGGTGTCTGTTCTTCTGGTTTGTCAGAGGGCTAGAGGAATGGATGAATGGACTGATAAAATAGTGGACAGCAACGGAGCCCGAGGTTTAATAGTCTATGGGCTCCTCCAGTGTCCATGAGTAACTACTGAGTTACAGGTCCGGCTCTTCGGGGTTTGGGTGTCCGGGTGCACATATGTAAACCCTGCCTTCCCTGTATAACATCAGTTATGGATTTATATGGCTGTGATCAATGTTAATGAAGTGCATCTAATTCCAATGCATTAGTCTGACCGATCGTGTAGGGTCGGCTATGGCTCCTGTATCCCAGCTGACTGCTCAATAAAGCCTATACATTGCATATACAGCGATTGTCCTGAATCCTATTATAGGGCCGGCAGCCACACGGTGTCCCATTAGGATTAGCGTCCTGTACTGGGATCTTGTCCCTGCAGAGATGGAAGGTTACAGGGCGCTATGCACATAGTAGAAGTCTATCCGTGCTGGGAGGACTTGGCACCCGCCCAGGGTTTGTTTGCTTGGATATATAAAGCTGCAGTTTGTATTCGGGATTAGTTTGTAAATAAACATTCGGCAATAATGAGAATGAATCCGGCGGCTCCGGCACTCGGCAGCTCATCCCCTGCAATGTGCTCACAGATAGTGAATGAAGCCGATCACTGTCTTATTGAAGGTGTATAAAGCACTGTCTGATACATGTATACAAGTGTGAGTGTGCACTACACCCTCTGGAAGGTATACGCAATCTACTGACCCTCCTATAGGACCCCGCACCTACCATCTCGCCTTATGCTTATTACATTATATTAATATTGCAGATGATTCCAGTCAAACCAAGAGAAACATATGAACAAGATCAGAATAGTGGAGGTCCGACACCCTGCACCCCTGCTGATCAGCTGACATCAATCGCTGTGATGCTGCTACTGTACAGAACAAGGAGACGGCTCCATCCAACATGTCATAGTCCTGGGTTACATGGTCACTGCTTAGGCCTGGTCTAGTGAATGTGCTGAGCTGCAATACCAAGAACTCTTCCAAACACTGCGGTCTCGTAAAGCGGGTGTCTGACCCCCCAGTGATCTTCACTGAAGTCCAATGTCCCCATACCCACCAGGACAATCCTCGTCACTATTTCTGGTCCTTGTCGGATCAGAAGTGATGCCTCCACATTGTGACTCTTGAGTCCGGTCCCTCACGTGTCCCGTGTTTGCAGATTGCTGATGCCATACATTGGCTGCTTTAGTCACATGACCACATGACGTCATCCCTTTCACTCCAACAATGACAGGGAATGGTGCGGCCTGAACCGCGGCCACTAAAATGGGGGATTCATAAAAGATGAGTTTTGGTTTTTATTTCTATTCTACAATTTCCAGCCTTTGAGAAGAGTCGTCTAATCCCTTTAAATCCCTTGAAATCAATGCTAGAGTTGCGGGAGTCTGTAAATGATCCTTATTGCTCTCTGTAAATTTTAAGTATGTTTATAGCAACTTGACCTTTTGACGATGATTTCTTTGTAAGATTTGGTGCACATGCTAATTGCTCCATTCACCGACTCCTGAAGATATTCTAAATGGGATTTGCAATTCAGCAGCCTGGAAATAAATAAAGATCCCTTGCACATGGCGTTCTCTTTACACGACTTTATTAAATTTCCTTATTAATAACATGTTCGGCAAGGACGGTGCAACTGTAATGCTGATACAGAAGAGGCCGAGCCACAAGAGTTTAATTACATAGCAGGAGGAGTGTGACCGGTGCCCTGGCAGGGGTGAGGATTTGTGCACAGACTATATAATGTGCACCGGACAGGCGCCTTGTTTGCTCTCGGTTCATGCTATCTGTCCTTTGGCTGCGCCGGCCGAGGACTGGCAGAGAAATACCAGTCCCATGAACCCCATAAAACTGTGTGCTGTAAAGCTCCGATTTCCTGAGAAAGTCCTGACTGTGTGTACTGCAAATAAAAGCAAATAAAGGTTCATAAAAGGCGCGCAGCGAGCGGGAAAAGCCATTGTGTGAACTTCCCCTGTGTGAGCTTAGACTTTAATGCCAGCGTTACAGCATTAGATCTGCGCTTTACCATCTGCGACAGCGGGAAATCAGGGTCAGGCCATTTAACTTCATTTATGTTCCCGGGGGGATTTGAGTCTTGGGTAATGACACGACTAGTCTCCCCATAAGTAGGACTGGTTAGTACAAACCCCGCACCTCTGACTCGCACCTTCTAACCTTTTGTATATATCAGTCACCCAAACCAAGGAAAACCTCTATATCTCCAAGTCGTGGATGTAATCGCTCTCTTTAGGTCCTGCGGTGGGATTGAGGCTTTTTCTAGGGTTTTCCAAGGTAACAGAACTTTAGGCATTTACATCTTCTGTTTGTGTCGAGTTCTCATCCGCGCAGACTCTTTGTAGGGCAGATCTTCTCCTCATGAGCATTAATACTCAGGCAAAAGTTTTCCAGGATTATTAATTGACGAAATGTCATCCCCTTAAGATCAAGGAGCACACCCAGAACACCCGCTGATCGTCAGTCTGAAGGAATTGCAGCATTAGGATGAGCGCTGCAGCTCTTCATTGCGACCCATACACAGCAGCATACATTGTATTTTGTACATTGTATATTGTATCGCAGCTCAGTTCCATTCTGCATTCTATGTAGTTTAGACACTTTGTAACAGTTTCTGTGTCTTGCACGACAAGTGGGTGGGCTTGTTGAAGAAGGGGTGGAGCTTAATATGCAAAACTGTGCCAGAAACAACATTTTGGAAATTTTGGAAGCGAAATTCTGCTGTAATCTAAGCAAGCTAATAAGTGGTGTAAAGTAAGAATGGCAGGGTAAGTGTATGCCCAACTATCATCAACATCAGACGTGTCAGAAGAGACTGTCTCGTCTGACCTTGCACTGTCTCGTCTGACCTTGCACTGTCTCGTCTGACCTTGCACTGTCTTGTCTAACCTTGCCCTGTCTCCTCTGACCTTGCACTGTCTCCTCTGACCTTGCACTGTCTCGTCTGACCTTGCCCTGTCTCCTCTGACCTTGCACTGTCTCGTCTGACCTTGCACTGTCTTGTCTAACCTTGCACTGTCTCCTCTGACCTTATACTGTCTCGTCTGACCTTGCACTGTCTTGTCTAACCTTGCCCTGTCTCCTCTGACCTTGCCCTGTCTCCTCTGACCTTGCACTGTCTCCTCTGACCTTGCACTGTCTCGTCTGACCTTGCACTGTCTTGTCTAACCTTGCCCTGTCTCCTCTGACCTTATACTGTCTCATCTGACCTTGCACTGTCTCGTCTGACCTTGCACTGTCTCGTCTAACCTTATGGCTACGTCCACACTGGATGTACACACTGCAGGATGGCTGCCCGCCAAGTCGTCGATGACTAAATGTCTTTATAGTTCATGACGATTTATGCCAGGCTTTACCTCACAGCTTTAAACTTTTACACTGCACAGGATGAAAGCAGCAGAAATATTGCAGCAATGCCAATGCATTCAGGGTGTTTTCAGCCATAGAGTTGTCTTAGGTCAGGGGTCAGTGACCTTTGGATCTCTGTATTGTATAAAACACTGTTACGCCAAGTAATCCCTCTCATTCCTGGACCTTGTAATCACAGTGGAAGGAATGGCCAGCAGGAAAGCATGCAACATCCCAGTGCCCGGACTTACAACTCTTGCTTGGCACACGGGCTGCACCACCTTTAACTTTTGTAATAATCTTGTGCACAATACAGGAGAGGTTGCTGAGGTTGCATCAGACGGACGTCCAATAAGTTGTCCTGGTGACTAGTAGATGTATCTGTAAGAGATAGAAGATAACCTGATGTTACTAAGTGCACATACACACTACAATCCACGCTCAGCTTCTTGCGGTACAATTCCTTTTCTTGCAGGTCGGCCGCTGATGCAGAACAGGTTAACTCTCTGTTACGGTGTTTGCTGCGGCTGGTGCGCTGGTGATCGGCTCCGGAGTTACAGGAAATTTTAATTACTTTCAAGTGACAGTTCACATTCATTTCACCAGATTTTCTTCTCTTTATTTTCTTCTACAAATTAATTTCCCCAACCCCTCCTCATGCGCAGAGCGGCTCTCCGCTATTCACCGTATTTCAGAGCAGTTCTTGGGAAAAAAAATAGAAACTTAATTAAATTGTGTCTCTGAAACTTTTTGTGCGGAAACAAACGTGCCCCGGCCGACACACACTGCGCGAATCCGGAAAAGGAACAATTCTCTTTAATGATCCCATGTTGTGTGATATAATTATAGCAATGTGACGTCCGGGTTATGCCGCATTGTCTTAAAGGCAGATGTCCCGTCCGGTGGCGTGTGTGTCGGGGAATAGGCGCGTCCTCACTGATCCCAGCAGGTGGAGGGTTTGTGATCAGCTTATGGTCAAGGTCTACGAGTAACAAGTATTGATGGTCCAAAGCAGAAAATCCTATTAATAATACATTGTAGCTATATAGCGTCGCCATATTCCTATTCCGCAGGCGAGAGGCTCACAAGAGCTTACAATCTATGAGGTCTCAGCGCTGAGGACTGGATCATTGTACTGAACTAGAATAGAGGAGACATTTGGAGGAAATTTGGTAAGAGAGGTCATAATGCTGCAGAGGACATCAGGCCGGATTTATTAAGCCTTGTGCACCAGTTTTTGCAACTTTTTGTGCAAATAGGTGTAAAAAAGTAGGAACTGTATATAAGCTGTGAACTGGCGGACATGGCGGATGGAGTATGAGCCTCATATATAGCGGCTCTGGGGCTATGGTCACTGCCGATAATAATGCCAGACCTTGTAATCCCCCATCATTTATAAATATTACAACCCGGACAAGATCTCAGTAAACTCCTGTAGCCGTTATAGAAGAGGAGACATAGATCACGGCTTCCATATAGCGCTCTACTAGACATTGGCCTGACGTAATAGTTTGTAAGTAGGGTTGAGCGATCGGGATCAGGAAAGATCGGATCCTGATCGAGCAAATTTCACGATTGGGATTGGCTGGAAAATGATCGAATTTTAAAATCGATCCTGAAATCTCAAGATTGGCTCAACCCTATTTGTAAGATAAAGATATCGTAATGATATCTTACACAGAGTCAGACCCAACACCAGTGTCTGACCTCACCAATGTCATCCTGGAGAAATGAGCAAAAATTGCAACAGAAACAGCCCAAAATCTTATAGAACGTCTTCACAGAAGTGTGGGAGATGCAGATGTGTAGATGTGCCAGTGCATTTGTGTATATGATGTATCCCCGGGTCCTGGTGACATGTAACTATACTAGTTTGTGTTATTTCCAATGCCCCGTTCTAGACCTGGGTGTTGGGCTCTCACCGTTTGCTTTGTATTCAGTGCTTAGAGTCTTGTCAGCAAAGTTAATAAATCTAGCAAAGGTTCCTGCAATTTCCCGGTTACAGGAGAGTCTTTTCTTACAGCTTCATATTCTCCTAAAGGTTTGTGACACCTGAGAGCCGGAACGTGTTGTCAGCAGTGATGGATCTGCCGGACGCATTGCAACCACTTGTCTTGGCTTGTCCCTCCCGCGTTTGCTTGTGTCCCTTCCTATATGTAGCAGGAACCTTCTATTATTGCAGTTTCTTATTCCTTATATTATTGCAGTTTCTTATTCCTTATATTATTGCAGTTTCTTATTCCTTATATTATTGCAGTTTCTTATTCCTTATATTATTGCAGTTTCTTATATTATTGCATTTTCTTCAAGGTTTGAAGCCTTTTTGTCCAGGATCGTATTTGTGTTCTTTTTCACTGGAGCAAAAGCTTGGCTATTAAAGAGAGGGAGCGAGAGAATAGATGGTGTGTGCCAGTGGCTGCGTCTCGTGGCCTCTCCCAAGCATGGATACACAGTGATTAACCTCGTGTTCAGGGATTCAAGCTGAAAAACAAAGATAAACTGCATTCAGGTGAGCCATGATGTGCTGGAAGTGGCAGGCAAGCAATCTTCGCTGACAAGATTTATGAGTTTGTGTGGCCGGCTATTGCGCTAGGATGATCGTCCGCTTCAAGCAAAAAATACATTTAGCATGTATTCCGTGTGGATTTGTGCACCCCAGCCGGAAAGGTCAGGAACGGGGCAGATATATAGGAACGCAACGATGGGCTGTGACACGAGCGGAATGAGAATAAGACAAGATACAGGGATGCGGCGTTCAGGTGCAGAGACGGACACAATGTCATTAAAGAAATGCAAATTCACAACTAAAGAGATTCTCCCGGAGCTGTAATCCTTATACCGATAGCGACTTTATTTACCGCCCCCCTTCCCCAAAGCTAAAGGGACATGAAATCGTGGGAGGCCGGAGCTCTTGTGGTTTATAGATTTTGTCAGATTTCTGGACAGATCATTAAGCAGCGTCATGTAAATGATAGAAGGTTCATGAATATTTTACTGAATAATTTGTAATTACGTTATAATGTCGCCATTTATCCTGCTGATCCAGCACAATGGAGGAGGCCTCGTAGCAGCCGATCCCTGGAAGGAACCGCCGGGAACCTGAGTCATCCTGATTCACACTGCTTGTAGGGAATACACAATGAGGAGGTCAGGGAGCCGGGGTGCAAATCTGACCATGTCCATCTGTAGGGTAGAGATGGCTCCATAGTTGGCACCATAGATGATGGTTAATTGTCATTCATTGCTGGTTTGAGGAGGTTAGAGATGCTACAAATAGCCAGCAAATAGATGCCATAGATGGTACACGGATGCCACGGATAGTACACGAATGCCATGGATGGTACACAGATGCCAAGGACGGTGCATGGATGCCAAGGACAGTACACAGATGCCATGGATAGTACAAAGATGCCATGGATGGTGCATGGATGCCATGGATGGTACACGGATACCATGGACAGTACACAGGTACCATGGATGGTACACAGATGCCATAGATAGTACACGAATGCCATGAATGGTGCACAGATGTCATGGATAGTACACGGATACCATGGATAGTACACGGATACCATGGATGGTACACGGATGCCATGGATGGTGCATGGATGCCATGGATGGTACACGGATGCCATGGATAGTACAAAGATGCCATGGACAGTACACGGATGCCATGGACGGTACACGAATGCCATGGATGGTACACGAATGCGATGGATGGTACACAGATGCCATGGACGTTACACGGATGCCATGGACGTTACACGGATGCCATGGATGGTACGCAGATGCCATGGATGGTACACGGATGCCATGGATGGTACATGGATGCCATGGATAGTACACGGATGCCATGGATGGTACACGAATGCGATGGATGGTACACAGATGCCATGGATGGTACACGAATGCCATGGATGGTACACGAATGCGATGGATGGTACACAGATGCCATGGATGGTACGCAGATGCCATGGACGGTACACAGATGCCATGGATGGTACACGGATGCCATGGATAGTACACGGATGCCATGGATAGTACACGGATGCCATGGATAGTACACGGATGCCATGGATAGTACACGGATGCCATGGATAGTACACGGATGCCATGGATAGTACACAGGTACCATGGACAGTACACGGATGCCATGGATAGTACACGGATGCCATGGATAGTACACAGGTACCATGGATAGTACACGGATGCCATGGATAGTACACGGATGCCATGGATAGTACACGGATGCCATGGATAGTACACGGATGCCATGGATAGTACACGGATGCCATGGATAGTACACGGATGCCATGGATAGTACACGGATGCCATGGATAGTACACGGATGCCATGGATAGTACAAAGATGCCATGGACGGTACGCAGATGCCATGGATAGTACACGGATGCCATGGATAGTACACAGGTACCATGGACAGTACACAGGTACCATGGATAGTACACGGATGCCATGGATAGTACACGGATGCCATGGATAGTACACGGATGCCATGGATAGTACACGGATGCCATGGACGGTACACGAATGCCATGGATGGTACACGAATGCGATGGATGGTACACAGATGCCATGGACGTTACACAGATGCCATGGATAGTACACGGATGCCATGGACGGTACACGAATGCCATGGATGGTACACGAATGCGATGGATGGTACACAGATGCCATGGACGGTACACGAATGCCATGGATGGTACACGAATGCGATGGATGGTACACAGATGCCATGGACGGTACGCAGATGCCATGGATGGTACGCAGATGCCATGGACAGTACACAGATGCCATGGATGGTACACGGATGCCATGGACGGTACACAGATGCCATGGACGGTACGCAGATGCCATGGATGGTACACGGATGCCATGGATAGTACACGGATGCCATGGATAGTACACGGATGCCATGGACGGTACACGAATGCCATGGATGGTACACGAATGCGATGGATGGTACACGGATGCCATGGATAGTACACGGATGCCATGGATAGTACACGGATGCCATGGACAGTACACGGATGCCATGGATAGTACACGGATGCCATGGATAGTACACGGATGCCATGGATAGTACACGGATGCCATGGATAGTACACGGATGCCATGGATAGTACACGGATGCCATGGATAGTACACGGATGCCATGGATAGTACACGGATGCCATGGATAGTACACAGGTACCATGGATAGTACACGGATGCCATGGATAGTACACGGATGCCATGGATAGTACACAGGTACCATGGACAGTACACAGGTACCATGGATAGTACACAGGTACCATGGACAGTACACAGGTACCATGGATAGTACACGGATGCCATGGATAGTACACGGATGCCATGGATGGTACACGGATGCCATGGACGGTACACGAATGCCATGGATGGTACACGAATGCGATGGATGGTACACAGATGCCATGGACGTTACACGGATGCCATGGATGGTACACGGATGCCATGGATAGTACACAGATGCCATGGATAGTACACGGATGCCATGGATAGTACACAGGTACCATGGACAGTACACAGGTACCATGGATAGTACACGGATGCCATGGATAGTACACGGATGCCATGGATAGTACACAGGTACCATGGACAGTACACGGATGCCATGGATAGTACACGGATGCCATGGATGGTACACGGATGCCATGGATAGTACACGGATGCCATGGATAGTACACGGATGCCATGGATAGTACACGGATGCCATGGATAGTGCACGGATGCCATGGATAGTACACGGATGCCATGGATAGTACACAGGCACCATGGACAGTACACGGATGCCATGGATAGTACACGGATGCCATGGATAGTACACGGATGCCATGGATAGTACACGGATGCCATGGATGGTACACGGATGCCATGGATAGTACACGGATGCCATGGATAGTACACGGATGCCATGGATAGTACACGGATGCCATGGATAGTGCACGGATGCCATGGATAGTACACGGATGCCATGGATAGTACACAGGCACCATGGACAGTACACGGATGCCATGGATAGTACACGGATGCCATGGATAGTACACGGATGCCATGGATAGTACACGGATGCCATGGATAGTACACAGGTACCATGGACAGTACACGGATGCCATGGATAGTACACAGATGACATGGATAGTACACGGATGCCATGGATAGTACACGGATGCCATGGATAGTACACGGATGCCATGGATAGTACAAAGATGCCATGGACGGTACGCAGATGCCATGGATAGTACACGGATGCCATGGATAGTACACAGGTACCATGGACAGTACACGGATGCCATGGATAGTACACAGATGCCATGGATAGTACACGGATGCCATGGATAGTACACGGATGCCATGGATAGTACACGGATGCCATGGATAGTACACAGATGCCATGGATAGTACACGGATGCCATGGATAGTACACAGGTACCATGGATAGTACACAGGTACCATGGACAGTACACGGATGCCATGGATAGTACACGGATGCCATGGACGGTACACGAATGCCATGGATGGTACACGAATGCGATGGATGGTACACAGATGCCATGGACGTTACACAGATGCCATGGATGGTACACGGATGCCATGGACGGTACACAGATGCCATGGACGGTACGCAGATGCCATGGATGGTACGCAGATGCCATGGACGGTACACAGATGCCATGGATGGTACACGGATGCCATGGACGGTACACAGATGCCATGGACGGTACGCAGATGCCATGGATGGTACACGGATGCCATGGATAGTACACGGATGCCATGGATAGTACACGGATGCCATGGACGGTACACGAATGCCATGGATGGTACACGAATGCGATGGATGGTACACGGATGCCATGGATAGTACACGGATGCCATGGATAGTACACGGATGCCATGGACAGTACACGGATGCCATGGATAGTACACAGGTACCATGGATGGTACACGGATGCCATGGATGGTACACGGATGCCATGGATAGTACACGGATGCCATGGATAGTACACAGATGCCATGGATAGTACACAGGTACCATGGATGGTACACGGATGCCATGGATGGTACACGGATGCCATGGATGGTACACGGATGCCATGGATGGTACACGGATGCCATGGATGGTACACGGATGCCATGGATAGTACACAGATGCCATGGATAGTACACAGATGCCATGGATAGTACACGGATGCCATGGATAGTACACGGATGCCATGGATAGTACACGGATGCCATGGATAGTACACGGATGCCATGGATAGTACACGGATGCCATGGATAGTACACGGATGCCATGGATAGTACACGGATGCCATGGATGGTACACGGATGCCATGGATGGTACACGGATGCCATGGATAGTACACAGATGCCATGGATAGTACACAGATGCCATGGATAGTACACAGGTACCATGGATAGTACACGGATGCCATGGATAGTACACGGATGCCATGGATAGTACACGGATGCCATGGATAGTACACGGACGCCATGGATAGTACAAAGATGCCATGGATAGTACACGGACGCCATGGATAGTACACGGATGCCATGGATAGTACACGGATGCCATGGATAGTACACGGATGCCATGGACAGTACACAGATGTGATTCGTTTCATTTTCTCACAGTCCTGTACATGCAATCTGTTGTGTCGCCTTAATCCAGTATTACTAGGACTTGATGGATTAGCAAATATTATGGATTTTTATGCTTATAATCCCCACACACACACAGACACACACAGACATGAATCTTATAGATCCCGGAGACCTGCGACAAATGATTTTCTTTGAGCAGATACTGTTACTTTGTTTCTTTCACGCACTAGAAGATCTGACCTCGGTCTCTGCTTTGTCTTCCATGATCTTCTTGCAGTTCTTTGCTGATATAAAGTGTTCGGATATAAGATGGAGGGATTGTACATAACACTTCAGTATCCTCCGTCACAGATTCGGGGCGTCCTGTGATGACTGTGGCCCCCACGTCAGCCATAGTTAAGGTTAGGAAATATACTTAGCACTCGGGATGCCGACTTTCATCTCCGCGCTGAGCCCTGCGGTTGCTATGGTGACCCGAGGCTATAGGCTCAGATCTGTCAGCTATCCAAGCAGTGTCAGTCAGTGACGTATCCGCCGCTCAGGACTGCCATCTGCAAAGGCTTCACATCTTTCTTATGAGATTTTTCATTATTTGTCTTCTTACATTATTTTTAGGCTTGGCAACTGGAATAGGCGATGATATGTGAGACTCCGAAAAGGAGCAACTGCTGTCAAAACACAAATACGTGCAGGTGCTGCGGCGCGCGGTAATGAGCGCTCATTGAGAATGGGGATTACGGTTTTATAACTGTTACATTGTAACGTGACGCGTAGACTCCATCCCATTGGCGACAATCTCCTTATCCCATGGCGCCGAGAGGGAGGGTCTCTATGGGTGGGATCTTGCTTTCCGCAAAACATTACTTGGAAATTTCCATTATGCCGGAGCATTTGTCTAACAGAAGCTTTCAAGGGGTCGTAAATCCCAAACATGGTGTGGACGAAGCCATAGTCTGTCTGTGATAGTGTTAAAAACACATAAAATTGGAGCCGAACTTGAGACGACAACGCCGCTACGTCTTTCTATACTTTGACTCCTTTATAAATGTGTCTCCTCCCATTTCAGCTATAACTTCTAACCATTATATTGTAATAACAGTTTTCAGTGTAAGGCTGAGGCCCCGCGTTGCGGAGATGCAACTTTTTTTTTTTATTGCAGATTTTGCCGCATGTCTTTTTTTTTAACCAAAGCCAAGAATGGCTACAAAAAGCAAAATATATAGGAAAAATACAAAAAATGCAGCAAAATCTGCAACAATAAAGTTGCATTTCTTCAATATAGGGCCTTAGCCAAACGGTCATTGGCTTAGGGTGACGACTCGCTGACCCAGATTTACTAAGACTTGGTGCAAACACGGACAGTCTGAGAATGCGCCAGATTAATGGCTGACGCTGGATGATAAATCTGCCGGATCTGTTCACTGTCCAGTCTACATTTATACCAGAATTTAAGCCAGAATTTTTGGACACTATTTTGTCACATTTTTGGTGCACCATGCAACAACCAGGCCTTACCCCGTTTAGCCCAAGTAAGATGTGGCAAAGATGCTTCTCACTATTCTGAAGACAGACCAGGGTTATATCAGTGTCTAGTTGTAACCACAATAGTAAATCTGAGCCTCTGTATACCGAACACAGATATAACTGCACTCAGTTCTGGGGCCACAGGGGCCCTCACTAATACATAAGGGGAAGGCTGATTTATTCCAGACTATTTCTCATTATTGACCTGGATAAAAACAACACAGAGATGAGAAATAGTCTGGAATGAATCCATGTGCCATGTAATAGAGAGGGCCCCTGTGGCCCCTGCGCCGAGCGCAGTTAGGGTCAGTTCACACGTGAAAACCGCCTAGCTTATTTGTGCGAGGTAAAAAACCTCGAGGAGTTTTTTTGACGCTGTTTTTTGCATTCCACGCGGTTTTTGACGAGGTTTTTGACGCGGTTTTCGCTAGCGGTTTTCGCTAGGGTTTTTTTTCCTATATGTGCTATAGAAACTGCAGACGAAAACCGCGCGGTTTTCGCCTCCCATTCACTTCTATGCAATTCTTCAGGCGTTTTCCGCCTGAAGAAAGGTCATGTCGCTTCTTCAGGCGGAAAACGCTAGGAGGGAAAAAAAAGCTAGTGGTCTACATAGACCACCATGTTAAAAGAGAGGTTTTTGAAGCGAATTCCGCTGTCAAAAACCTCCCCTTTGCCCACGTGTGAACTAGCCCTTATAGCTACATCCGGGTACATAGTCTTTATATGTACATCTATATCACCATCGGGGTTACATGACAGTCTCTGACATTACTGTGTCTGCATTGAGGTCTTGTCCTGACAGTAACGCTTCCTATAAGACATTGTATAAAACGTTACGATATTACATTCCGATATTGCGGTATCCTACAGAGTGCAACACATCAGAGCGTTCTCCGAGTCCCTTCGCACAGAGGGCCGGGCTTTTATAAATGGATGTTCAGAATACTTGGCCAGATTCATTATCTGCAGTATGTCATAACCAAACCAGGTCAAGAATAAATAATTTCATCTTAATGTCCCAGATTTTACTTTTGCTTTTATACTTTTCTATTTCTGTACAAACAAATCACAGAAACATTTCCCTCCTGAGCCCGAGTAATAAAGATACATTAGTGTAGCCGAGATCCGGACTTCATTACATCTCACATCCTACATCATGTCTGTCCCGTCCTGGAGAATCTGCTGCTCAATGAGAAGAAGTAATGAAACCCCAGCAGTGAGGTGTCCCAATAATAGAGACGTCCCCGGGGCCGTACCCTGCTCCTCATCGCAATACCTAACCCCCACATTGTACTTTCCTACATCTGTCTAATGCTAGCGACCTCGGCCTCCTCTCCTTCCTCTTCACTTGCACCCTTCTGATGACTTGTGCTGACCCTTCCTATGACTTGTGCTGACCCTTCCTATGACTTGTGCTGACCCTTCCTATGACTTGTGCTGACCCTTCCTATGACTTGTCCTGACCCTTCCTATGACTTATGCTGACCCTTCCTATGACTTGTGCTGACCCTTCCTATGACTTATGCTGACCCTTCCTATGACTTATGCTGACCCTTCCTATGACTTGTGCTGACCTTCCTATGACTTGTGCTGACCCTTCCTATGACTTGTCCTGACCCTTCCTATGACTTGTGCTGACCCTTCCTATGACTTGTGTTGACCCTTCCTATGACTTGTGTTGACCCTTCCTATGACTTGTGTTGACCCTTCCTATGACTTGTGCTGACCCTTCCTATGACTTGTCCTGACCCTTCCTATGACTTGTGTTGACCCTTCCTATGACTTGTGCTGACCCTTCCTATGACTTGTGTTGTCCCTTCCTATGACTTGTCCTGACCCTTCCTATGACTTGTGCTGACCCTTCCTATGACTTGTCCTGACCCTTCCTATGACTTGTGTTGACCCTTCCTATGACTTGTGTTGACCCTTCCTATGACTTGTGTTGACCCTTCCTATGACTTGTGTTGACCCTTCCTATGACTTGTGCTGACCCTTCCTATGACTTGTCCTGACCCTTCCTATGACTTGTCCTGACCCTTCCTATGACTTGTGTTGACCCTTCCTATGACTTGTCCTGACTCTTCCTATGACTTGTGTTGACCCTTCCTATGACTTGTGCTGACCCTTCCGATGACTTGTGTTGTCCCTTCCGATGACTTGTCCTGACCCTTCCTATGACTTGTCCTGACCCTTCCTATGACTTGTGCTGACCTTCCTATGACTTGTGTTGTCCCTTCCTATGACTTGTGCTGACCTTCCTATGACTTGTGCTGACCTTCCTATGACTTGTGCTGACCCTTCCTATGACTTGTGCTGACCTTCCTATGACTTGTGTTGTCCCTTCCTATGACTTGTCCTGACCCTTCCAATGACTTGTGCTGACCTTCCTATGACTTGTCCTGACCCTTCCTATGACTTGTGCTGACCCTTCCTATGACTTGTGTTGTCCCTTCCTATGACTTGTCCTGACCCTTCCTATGACTTGTCCTGACCCTTCCTATGACTTGTGTTGTCCCTTCCTATGACTTGTGTTGTCCCTTCCGATGACTTGTCCTGACCCTTCCTATGACTTGTGCTGACCCTTCCTATGACTTGTCCTGACCCTTCCTATGACTTGTGCTGTCCCTTCCAATGACTTGTCCTGACCCTTCCTATGACTTGTGCTGACCCTTCCTATGACTTGTGCTGACCCTTCCTATGACTTGTCCTGACCCTTCCTATGACTTATGCTGACCCTTCCAATGACTTGTCCTGACCCTTCCAATGACTTGTGCTGACCTTTCCAATGACTTGTCCTGACCCTTCCTATGACTTGTGTTGTCCCTTCCAATGACTTGTGCTGACCTTTCCAATGACTTGTCCTGACCCTTCCTATGACTTGTGTTGTCCCTTCCGATGACTTGTCCTGACCCTTCCTATGACTTGTGCTGACCCTTCCTATGACTTGTGCTGACCCTTTAGTTGATAGAATTTGTAAGACTCTGTCTACAAGTACAGAATGTGATAACCTAAGTAGCTAATACTCGCCTCTTCAATGCCCTGCAGCACTAGTGATCCCTGTTGGTCCTGAATCTTTGATACCATCATCGATGTGGTCAGTCATTGTCCTGGGTGGTCACGTGCAGGTCAGTCATCCATATTTTCAGCCTCTACCATCTTATCTGCTCTTTCTGGCGTCCTCCATATAATCTCCAGCCATTGTCTTCCTCGGACTAATGTGCATATATGAGGTCTGCTCTGTCCTCTCCCCCCACATCTCTGCCTTCCTTCGCAGCCTCCTTGTGTTACAGTTTAGACACTTGTCTTGATTTGTGCAAGCTTTATAGCTGCTTGGCAGAGGTTACTGCGCCTTCCTGGGGAAAAAAAAGCCATTTTATTGGATTTCAGATACATTTCATGTTGCACTTTCTGTCTTGCTGACCAAATGTTGCTCGATCTGCCGCCTCCTGACATTTCCAGAACTGTAAAATTTTGAAATGGCAGCGGCGGTGACGCAGGACGGCGAGCGCAACCTCTTCTAGACATAAATGAGACAAGTGCTGGGAAGTGCAGATATGGGGATTACTTTCTGGAACCCCGCTGCTATCAGGAACTACAACTCCCATTATCTCTAGGGCTCCTCTCCATCTCTGTGATGGCTAAATGCATCATTTCTGGATCTGAAGACTTCAAAGCTTTCAGATATAATAAGCTTATGGAGGAGAAAATGCATCGGGAAGATTTCAATTAGAGGTCATGACAATGAAGTGATGTATTGACTATCCCCTGGTAACATGGAGTATTAAATATTTAGGTGTCGGCTACATTGTATCGCTTTGATCTTTTAGAAAGTAATTTCGTTCCTTGAGAAACTTGCTGTGAGTTTTTGTCCACGTCGATACTTTTGCCTCTTTCCCTGTGTATTCTCCCGTGGTCGCCTCCATCTATATACCGGGATCTCCGGCCGTCCTGGACTTGGGAATGTTTAGGGTTTGAGACCTGTCTGGTTATACAATGGCTTGCACATGCTTAAAGAGGTTTTCACATTAATATATTGATGATTTGCAGTCAGATTGGTGGGGTTTGACACCCGGTACCCCCAGATCTGTAACATCTTCACATCTTACCAAGCGCGGTCCTGTGAACTGTATAACAGCTGTGCTTAGTATTGGAGCTCAGCCCCATTCACTTCAGTGGGACTGAGCTGCAAACAGGCCATGTGACTGAGGAATGGCTGATCTGAGGGAGTGCTGGGTGTCAGACCCCTCCTGACCTGATATGGATAATGATCGATCAGCAATATTTTAGTCCAGGAATATCCCTTTAAGGCTCCATGCACATGGCCGTATGCATTGTCTAGCTATGTCCCATGATACTCTGACCCATTATATTGTGATTATTACAGGCCTGTGTATGGGTAAAATTCTGGACAGGTTCTATACCAGACTCCCTGAAGAAAGAGAATGTGTCGGGCGCGGCCATGGCATCCATCACGGAGCCGTCCCGTGCGCACAGTCGTGTACATGTAGCCTAAGACTAGGACGTCACTTCTTGTATCATTGTAACAGTTCACAGATACATTGTATTATATCGTATATATGATTCGTCACAGAATAATCCAATCTCACTGTCTCAGACAGTCAAGTCCTAGAGCCAAAGTGATAAGAAGCCGGAGAACCTACCAGAATGTGTTCAGGGTGTGGGGACACTGCGGAAACCTAAAGAAACGCACGAGAACATTGCGAGAACGTACAGAATCCTCGGTGACGTTCCCTTTGTCAGATCTCCTTTGGATGTGACTTTGAGTTACTTTTTACTTTCTTTCTTGCTCACACAAGTATCTTTTGCTTTCTTGTCACTGCAGTTCACAGCTTGATAGATAACAAGGTAATTCGCTTAGCAGAATTATGAGCGCGGCTCTTGGTGCAACTCAGGTTTAGTAGCAAGTAGCACAAGACATTTGCAGAGTTCCTTCTGATCTTTTGTATCTAGCCCTAGTCTGAGGGTCACGACCTTCTGTACTAAGCCACACAATAGAACAGGAGGAAAACCTGTGGGAATCAAGTCTGACTCTACGTAGTGTGAACAGAGCTTTAGCACTATGTGGCATTACTGAAGCTAGGCACCGTGTTCTTTAATATCCAATCCATGCAAAAATGAAATGTTGTCAGCCAGTCGATGTTGGCCGGTGACATACAGACGGCTCATGAATGGATTGTCTTTGGCTGTGAAGCTGACACGATTGAGCGGCCTATTAGCAGGGTGCAGAGGAGTGAATTAGACGCCATGATGACACATTTACAGATCTTAGGATATTTTTATAGGACATGGATCATTCTGTAGGATTCTTGCTCCCTTGCCAGCTGTCAGATGGCGCTGACAAACACCAGCCTGTACAGCACACGGTGTGACTAAATCCAATTGTATCAGCATATGGTTTGGTCAATCAGATTATGCTAAATAAGACAATATTATTTCTTAGCTGCTGTATCAGGAACGTTCTGCCAGGGCCGCTCTATGGTTCGGAGATGCAGAAAGCAGAACGCCGTCTATCCTGGGCCTGACATGTAATGAATGCAAGACAATGATCAGTAGTGACGCGAGGGGAGGCTGAACAATGGCGCCAACCACAAGACTGAAGAGGTAACAGGACTGAGGACAAGAACACGGCACAGACTTACCGGGATCATACACTCATTACAGGGCTCTTATGGGGGATTGTTGGCAGGTTTATTCGCTTCTTCATTCTACACAAGATCACACTTTTACTTTTATAGCACATCTTTGTGTCTTTAGTGAGAACTCCCCATTGTGTGCCATGCTTACCTCCGCCAGTATACCAGCCATATATATATATATACTGTATATACCATATATACCAGGTCCTATTACATCACTAGGTTATAGCTGACTATGACAGCCATGTTATCATAGAGTCGCCCAGGAAAAAATCAGATGTCCAGTCCCTGCTCTGCCCATGAATCCAATGCACTGCCCATGGCAAACACCAATGAAGGATGAAACGATCAAGTAAGACAAGAAGTGTGAACGACGCAACGATCCTAAGGAACATCTCCACATGGAGACTCAGAGCAAGAACTGGAGATCTGCTGTAGACATTGGTGATGTGACACGGGCTCAGTGGTTAGCACTGCAGTCTTGCAGCGCTGGAGTCCTGGGTTCAAATCCTGCCAAGGGCAACATCTGCAAGGAGTTTGTATGTTCTCCCTGTGTTTGCATGGGTTTCCTCCGGTTTCCTCCCACACACCAAAGACATGCTGATAGGGACTGTACATTGTGAGCCCTATATGGGACAGTGGCTGACAATATCTGTAAAGCGCTGCGGAATATGATGGCGCTATGTAAGTAAGCATAATATAATAATAGAACTATCTATCTATCATCTATCTCCTTACTCTATCTGTCTTTCTATCCCATTTGTATCTGGATATAATATATCTTGGTCTGTCGTCTCCATCACTTTTGCAGACCCCGTTTGCCTATAATATCTATTGCTACGTCTCCACTACAATACTGTATCAGTAAATCTACTACTTTGCAGCCATTTGCAGCCATGGACCATCTGGCTTAGATACATGTGTGATATTTTCGCAGGGTCAGTGGGTATAATTGTAGATTTCTCCCCTCCAGGTATCATTGAGTCATTTATACTGCAGACAGATGTACCCGCACGGCTATTTCGCAGCCAGGATACAATATTACAGGTAAATCATGGGCTCGGTGTCTTCTCTGTAAGATTTGCCTCCTTGTGCGTCTTCCTTGGTCCATTACAGAAAGCTCTTTATTTTCTGGCCTGCTGGGCCGATGTAGATGTTCTGTCTGTGCAGCAGGTCATTGCGGGGATGAAGGGAAGTGTCTGCGCCTCTATTAGCGGATCTCGGGCTTTCTTCTAGAAATGCTGCTGTTTGATCGCAGGGTCTGATAGAGCGCAAATGGCACTCACATGTATCAAAGGACGGCGGTACGAGACCATTCACACTCTCTGATCCTCGCTCTGCCTGAACCTCTACCAGCCTTGCCGCCGTGCAGGATTGAAGTAAAACTAATTGGGCATGACGGGGGCAATGGTATAAAATAATACAAGAACCCCTCCCCATATACTTCCCATCCACAGCCACGGCCTTATGTAGAAACCAGTGACTGATGGGACGCCATTGCTGCAGACAAGTGAACCGAAGCCCAGAGGGGAGGACCAGGAGCCAAATCCTAGGAAATACAATGGAATTAACAACAATAGAAAGTGACACTAATAGTGCGGCATTCCAGTTTGTAGGCTCATTGCATACTTGGATTTGTGCGGCCTCGCCATAGACACGAGGGTCATGCCTGCACATGTAACATCGCTTGAGATTGGCCACGGCCTCAAACGTCTTATGAAACCAATTCAATCCAATATCATTCATGACATGCGAGAAAATCTATACAATAGGTGGCTGTATATAGATAGCTAATAGGATATCTCCAGGATACAATGTTACAGCACAGCCTGGCAATTCTTCCTTTCCCTTGCCAGCAGCGTATTTGGGGGGATGCAGCTGCAGTTCTAACTGTATTTGTATACATCTAATAGACATTCACAGCTGCCTAAGGAGGGAATGGGATCTTATTTCTTCCATTTTCTTTTACAAATGGACAAAAATCTTGTGTGAAATGTAGAAGAGCCGCGTCTGTTCTTGATTTACTCCATACATTGTATTTGTTAATTAACCTTCTTTTTAATAAGGCAACGTATCCCGGCTTAGCTCCTCTCACCTCATATCCTGTAGGAACGCTGATAGGGCAGTTTTACAGGGTAATGAATACCTAGATATGATAGGAGAACAACTAATTGTCTAATTATCTGAGCAATACAGGAATCCCCCAGACATTGTTTGTTGGAAGTGCGAAGGAACCGAGCTGTCGCCCCTGGGCTGAGAGTAATCTCCAAGACGGTTCACGTTTAACCCTGTGAAGCTGGCGGAAGACATGTTTGCTGGAGGTTAAGGCCAAAGTGTGGTATCGCACCTTGTTTTACCTTGGAGAGCCATGTCCTCTGAGCCAAGCTGAGTTTGCAGATAATGAGCTCCATGGCACGAGAAGTTCAGTGTAGATACCTGCCCTGGGCTCTCTCTGCATTACGTTCTATATTCAGCATACCCTGCGGGACACACATATGCACCTTTTGTAGGATGAAATTAACAGATACGATAGTTAAAGCAAGGGTGAATTGTGCTGTAGGGTGTTTTTGCAGTTTACGTCATGGAGCATGTTCACTGGCTGGTCTCCATTGGGTTTTGTGTCCATCTGCCCTGTCCCTTTATCCATAGCTGGATACGTGTCCAGGCCTCCAAACACAGCATTGAGAATCTTGCATTGCAGGTGGTGCAGGGAATAATGTGAGAGATGTGCTATGTGTACGTATTGTTTGTCTGTCACTTTTTCTTCCTTGTACAATTGGCCGATGCACTTCAGACTGTCAGCCAGACGGCTCCGAGCTGTCAAGTATTTTAGAAGGGATTTCCCTTGGGTGGAATGGTACAACATGCATTTTAAGATGCAACATGTCTTTCTTTTTTGGTGTTCTATAGCATATAGCTGGACTGTGTAATTTGCTGTGAAATGTTCGCGCCTGTCATGCTAGCTGGAACATTTACTTGACATGTTTGTATGTTTCCTCTGCCCTTTATCGCTGTCCTGTACTTGTAAGCAAGATATTTGGGACGTGTACCGCCATATACTATACATATCGTACAGGTCTATGCAATACGTGTGCACAGACAATGAAATCTGGATGATTGGAAGTTCTAGAATTGGTTATGCAGGATACCATATGGAAAAGGTGCCAATAAAGCAATAAGTTGAGAGAATGTATTTAGAACTCCATCTATGATTCCAGCTAAAAAGCCAACATGTTCCAACAGCGGCCATTGCAATGTCTTCATCAGGCAGTGACAGATACTTGAGGAAAATGGCTTTAAGATGCTTCATCTGTAGGGAGAAGCTGCCAACCTGTCATTGTTTGCTGTGGCCGCTGATATGGCAAATACCAAGGGAGCACCAGAGTATTTACACTTATTTTCAGGGCACCGAAGTGGTAGGCAGTGCACCAAACAGCTCATTGACATATTGATTTAAAATTGGTTTTCTTAATTGCAAGATTGCACAGTGACAGAGCAAAGCTAGGTTTCCTAGCTGGCTCAGTGGTTAGCACGCGTAGCGCTGGAGTCCTGGGTGTGAATCCAACCAAGGACAACATCTGCAAGGAGTTTGTATGTTCTCTCCGTGTTTGCATGGGTTTCCTCCCACACTCCAAAGACACACTAATGGGGAGTAGAACAGCATATACAGGGTGCAGAAGAGATTGTGCTGGTGGTAGACTCCCTCAAAATAGCCAGAAATCTGTCACAAGAACCCAGTCCCACAGACAGACTGGTTGGAGACCGCAACTCAAAGGAATTTATGGAGAAATCCACATTATAAACACAATAATAACTTTATTGGGAAAATACAATTACATTACACATAAAAAGAGATACAATAGGGGTGAAGATAGAAAAGACAGACTAGACGGTAAATATAATATAATCGCCAGATCTCAATAATCAGGGGGTGAGGTATAATAAATATGTATAATACGTATACATATACAATAGCATACAGGCCTATATAGAAGTAAAACGTTGTTACAATGTTACAATGTCCATGGTGTTACATGTTTGATTTGCTACATTTCCTATTGAATATTCCTGCTATCAGTATTATTTCTATATATGCCTGGATCATATAGTTATAGACATGCTGACAGACTCCCTGTAACCGCCCCATGATGTACACACCAGTCCGTGCCATTAGATTCTTATTAGAGGTTCCTGGGTCAGACCCAGAAGTCGTATTTTAGTTCCTCGGACGGGGAAGCTTTTCTCATAGCGTCCTGTAATACACCCTAAGATATTGATCTGCTGCATCTCTTACACGATCACATCTCCATCATCCTATTAATGTCGTCCACATCTACAGGATTTACAGGAATTAGCATAATAAGTATTCTTCGCCAGCAGGGACGGCTGATCCCGCACGATGCAGATTATTATGGTGTAAATTCCACCTCACATATTAGTAAATTGCTTCCACATTGTGGCTATCAGAGATTCCCTGCTCTACAAATGCAGGAGATCAAGGGCTCTTACCCGGCTCCACAATCTAATATCCAATATGTACTGTAAGCTGATAACTTCCCGTTTGTTTGCCAGGAATGATTGAATTCTTCCAGGGGTAGGTCATAAAGGGGTTAACTACGACTATGTTTGCAAATTTAGTCCCTGACTGCATATTCTGTCATTTCCCATTTGTCAGTGCATCCTATGACACACAAGAACAGCTTTGGATATAACGCTGGAATCTCCATAAAATCACAATGGCGCGGTGCGAGCTGTTAGAGGAAATGGCCCTGCTCATACATCTGCTGCGCTGTGCATGGGCGGCCTTACGAGGAGACATAAATTACTATATACATCAGCTACCTGCTTCAGCCTTGCACAATTCTCTGTATTCTGAATCAAAGACCATTTATCTGAGACTAGGGGAGTGCGCGGCCGATGGGTATTTACAGGGATGTGTGTCATGATGCTTTGTGGTTCTTGGACAATCTATTACACAGAAAGATTATCTCACAATCCCCAGCGCCGTTGGTCATCAGTAGCGGAGCGGAGGGGTCATCAGTATCAGATTGGAGGGGTCATCAGTATCAGATTGGAGAGGTCATCAGTATCAGATCGGAGGGGTCATCAGTATCAGATTGGAGAGGTCATCAGTATCAGATCGGAGGGGTCATCAGTATCAGATTGGAGGGGTCATCAGTATCAGATCGGAGGGGTCATCAGTATCAGATCGGAGGGTTCATCAGTATCAGATCGGAGGGGTCATCAGTATCAGATCGGAGGGGTCATCAGTATCAGATCGGAGGGGTCATCAGTATCAGATTGGAGGGGTCATCAGTATCAGATTGGAGAGGTCATCAGTATCAGATCGGAGGGGTCATCAGTATCAGATTGGAGAGGTCATCAGTATCAGATTGGAGGGGTCATCAGTATCAGATTGGAGAGGTCATCAGTATCAGATTGGAGGGGTCATCAGTATCAGATCGGAGGGGTCATCAGTATCAGATCGGAGGGTTCATCAGTATCAGATCGGAGGGGTCATCAGTATCAGATCGGAGGGGTCATCAGTATCAGATCGGAGGGGTCATCAGTATCAGATTGGAGGGGTCATCAGTATCAGATCGGAGGGGTCATCAGTATCAGATCGGAGGGGTCATCAGTATCAGATCTGAGGGGTCATCAGTATCAGATCTGAGGGGTCATCAGTATCAGATCGGAGGGGTCATCAGTATCAGATTGGAGAGGTCATCAGTATCAGATTGGAGAGGTCATCAGTATCAGATCGGAAGGGTCATCAGTATCAGATTGGAGGGGTCATCAGTATCAGATCGGAGGGGTCATCAGTATCAGATCGGAGGGGTCATCAGTATCAGATCGGAGGGGTCATCAGTATCAGATCTGAGGGGTCATCAGTATCAGATCGGAGGGGTCATCAGTATCAGATTGGAGGGGTCATCAGTATCAGATCTGAGGGGTCATCAGTATCAGATCGGAGGGGTCATCAGTATCAGATCGGAGGGGTCATCAGTATCAGATTGGAGAGGTCATCAGTATCAGATTGGAGGGGTCATCAGTATCAGATCTGAGGGGTCATCAGTATCAGATCTGAGGGGTCATCAGTATCAGATCGGAGGGGTCATCAGTATCAGATTGGAGAGGTCATCAGTATCAGATTGGAGGGGTCATCAGTATCAGATCTGAGGGGTCATCAGTATCAGATCTGAGGGGTCATCAGTATCAGATCGGTGGGGTCATCAGTATCAGATTGGAGAGGTCATCAGTATCAGATTGGAGAGGTCATCAGTATCAGATTGGAGAGGTCATCAGTATCAGATTGGAGGGGTCATCAGTAGCGGAGCGGAGGGGTCATCAGTATCAGATTGGAGGGGTCATCAGTATCAGATTGGAGAGGTCATCAGTATCAGATTGGAGGGGTCATCAGTATCAGATTGGAGGGGTCATCAGTATCAGATTGGAGGGGTCATCAGTATCAGATCTGAGGGGTCATCAGTATCAGATCGGTGGGGTCTGACACAGGGCACCTATGGATCTATTACTTGGAGCGCTGCGTCCTCTTCTCAGGCATTGACATAACATTCATTGGTCATGTGACCGTGCTGAAGCTGTGAATCCCCCCTTCCCAACCCCCTCCCAATGATCCAAGGATAGAGATTCAATATCATAGGGTCAAAAAAATCCCTATAATGAGGACAAGTTCTTAAAAGCCAATGACATATCTCATCTGAACGTGCTGTCACCTGAGCATTTTGGTGTTTAGGGTCTATTAGTCAAGTGGGCGGTAACAGACTGGTATCTCTCAGGGCAGTTATCTGAGTACTGTATGTCATACAGTGTCGCCTAGTGCAGGGTCTGATGGGTCAGTGTGTGCCTAGTGCAGGGCCTGATGGGTCAGTGTGTGCCTAGTGCAGGGCCTGATGGGTCAGTGTGTGCCTAGTACAGGGCCTGATGGGTCAGTGTGTGCCTAGTACAGGGCCTGATGGGTCAGTGTGTGATTAGTGCAGGGCCTGATGGGTCAGTGTGTGCCTAGTGCAGGGCCTGATAGGTCAGTGTGTGCCTAGTGCAGGGCCTGATGGGTCAGTGTGTGATTAGTGCAGGGCCTGATGGGTCAGTGTGTGCCTAGTACAGGGCCTGATGGGTCATTGTGTGCCTAGTGCAGGGCCTGATGGGTCAGTGTGTGCCTAGTGCAGGGTCTGATGGGTCAGTGTGTGCCTAGTGCAGGGCCTGATGGGTCAGTGTGTGCCTAGTGCAGGGTCTGATGGGTCAGTGTGTGCCTAGTGCAGGGCCTGATGGGTCAGTGTGTGCCTAGTGCAGGGCCTGATGGGTCAGTGTGTGCCTAGTGCAGGGTCTGATGGGTCAGTGTGTGCCTAGTGCAGGGCCTGATGGGTCAGTGTGTGCCTAGTGCAGGGTCTGATGGGTCAGTGTGTACCTAGTGCAGGGTCTGATGGGTCAGTGTGTGCCTAGTGCAGGGCCTGATGGGTCAGTGTGTGCCTAGTGCAGGGCCTGATGGGTCAGTGTGTGATTAGTGCAGGGCCTGATGGGTCAGTGTGTGATTAGTGCAGGGCCTGATGGGTCAGTGTGTGCCTAGTACATGGCCTAATGGGTCAGTGTGTGCCTAGTGCAGGGCCTGATGGGTCAGTGTGTGCCTAGTGCAGGGTCTGATGGGTCAGTGTGTGCCTAGTGCAGGGTCTGATGGGTCAGTGTGTGCCTAGTGCAGGGTCTGATGGGTCAGTGTGTGATTAGTGCAGGGCCTGATGGGTCAGTGTGTGCCTAGTGCAGGGCCTGATGGGTCAGTGTGTGATTAGTGCAGGGCCTGATGGGTCATTGTGTGCCTAGTGCAGGGCCTGATGGGTCAGTGTGTGCCTAGTGCAGGGTCTGATGGGTCAGTGTGTGCCTAGTGCAGGGCCTGATGGGTCAGTGTGTGCCTAGTGCAGGGTCTGATGGGTCAGTGTGTGCCTAGTGCAGGGCCTGATGGGTCAGTGTGTGCCTAGTGCAGGGCCTGATGGGTCAGTGTGTGCCTAGTGCAGGGCCTGATGGGTCAGTGTGTGCCTAGTGCAGGGTCTGATGGGTCAGTGTGTACCTAGTGCAGGGTCTGATGGGTCAGTGTGTGCCTAGTGCAGGGCCTGATGGGTCAGTGTGTGCCTAGTGCAGGGCCTGATGGGTCAGTGTGTGATTAGTGCAGGGCCTGATGGGTCAGTGTGTGATTAGTGCAGGGCCTGATGGGTCAGTGTGTGATTAGTGCAGGGCCTGATGGGTCAGTGTGTGCCTAGTACAGGGCCTGAAGGGTCAGTGTGTGCCTAGTGCAGAGTCTGATGGGTCAGTGTGTGCCTAGTACAGGGCCTGATGGGTCAGTGTGTGCCTAGTGCAGGGTCTGATGGGTCAGTGTGTACCTAGTGCAGGGTCTGATGGGTCAGTGTGTGCCTAGTACAGGGCCTGATGGGTCAGTGTGTGATTAGTGCAGGGCCTGATGGGTCAGTGTGTGCCTAGTGCAGGGTCTGATGGGTCAGTGTGTGCCTAGTGCAGGGCCTGATGGGTCAGTGTGTGCCTAGTGCAGGGCCTGATGGGTCAGTGTGTGATTAGTGCAGGGCCTGATGGGTCAGTGTGTGCCTAGTACAGGGCCTGATGGGTCAGTGTGTGCCTAGTACAGGGCCTGATGGGTCAGTGTGTGCCTAGTGCAGGGCCTGATGGGTCAGTGTGTGCCTAGTGCAGGGCCTGATGGGTCAGTGTGTACCTAGTGCAGGGTCTGATGGGTCAGTGTGTGCCTAGTGCAGGGTCTGATGGGTCAGTGTGTACCTAGTGCAGGGTCTGATGGGTCAGTGTGTGCCTAGTGCAGGGTCTGATGGGTCAGTGTGTGATTAGTGCAGGGCCTGATGGGTCAGTGTGTACCTAGTGCAGGGCCTGATGGGTCAGTGTGTGCCTAGTGCAGGGCCTGATGGGTCAGTGTGTGCCTAGTGCAGGGCCTGATGGGTCAGTGTGTGATTAGTGCAGGGCCTGATGGGTCAGTGTGTGCCTAGTACAGGGCCTGATGGGTCAGTGTGTGCCTAGTGCAGGGCCTGATGGGTCAGTGTGTGCCTAGTGCAGGGTCTGATGGGTCAGTGTGTGCCTAGTACAGGGCCTGATGGGTCAGTGTGTGCCTAGTGCAGGGCCTGATGGGTCAGTGTGTGCCTAGTGCAGGGCCTGATGGGTCAGTGTGTGCCTAGTGCAGGGCCTGATGGGTCAGTGTGTACCTAGTGCAGGGTCTGATGGGTCAGTGTGTACCTAGTGCAGGGTCTGATGGGTCAGTGTGTGCCTAGTGCAGGGTCTGATGGGTCAGTGTGTGATTAGTGCAGGGCCTGATGGGTCAGTGTGTGCCTAGTGCAGGGCCTGATGGGTCAGTGTGTGCCTAGTGCAGGGCCTGATGGGTCAGTGTGTGATTAGTGCAGGGCCTGATGGGTCAGTGTGTGCCTAGTACAGGGCCTGATGGGTCATTGTGTGCCTAGTGCAGGGCCTGATGGGTCATTGTGTGCCTAGTGCAGGGCCTGATGGGTCAGTGTGTGCCTAGTGCAGGGCCTGATGGGTCAGTGTGTGCCTAGTGCAGGGCCTGATGGGTCAGTGTGTGATTAGTGCAGGGTCTGATGGGTCAGTGTGTGCCTAGTGCAGGGCCTGATGGGTCAGTGTGTGCCTAGTACATGGCCTAATGGGTCAGTGTGTGCCTAGTGCAGGGTCTGATGGGTCAGTGTGTGCCTAGTACAGGGCCTGATGGGTCAGTGTGTGATTAGTGCAGGGCCTGATGGGTCAGTGTGTGCCTAGTGCAGGGTCTGATGGGTCAGTGTGTGCCTAGTGCAGGGCCTGATGGGTCAGTGTGTGCCTAGTGTAGGGTCTGATGGGTCAGTGTGTGCCTAGTGCAGGGCCTGATGGGTCAGTGTGTGCCTAGTGCAGGGCCTGATGGGTCAGTGTGTGATTAGTGCAGGGCCTGATGGGTCAGTGTGTGCCTAGTGTATGGTCTGATGGGTCAGTGTGTGCCTAGTGCAGGGCCTGATGGGTCAGTGTGTGCCTAGTGCAGGGTCTGATGGGATTGTACATGCCTAGTGCAGGGTCTGATGGGTCAGTGTGTGCCTAGTACATGGCCTAATGGGTCAGTGTGTGCCTAGTACATGGCCTAATGGGTCAGTGTGTGCCTAGTACATGGCCTAATGGGTCAGTGTGTGCCTAGTGCAGGGTCTGCGGGAATTGTACATACCTAGTGCAAGGTCTGATGGGACAGTACACGCCCAGTGCAGGGTCTGATGGGACAGTACACGCCTAGTGCAGGGTCTGATGGGATAGTACACGCCTAGTGCAGGGTCTGATGGGCCAGTGTTTGCCTAGTACAGGGTCTGCTGGGACAGTACACGCCTAGTAAAGGGTCTGCTGAGACAGTACACGCCCAGTGCAGGGTCTGATGGGCCAGTGTTTGCCTAGTGCAGGGTCTGCTGGGACAGTACACGCCCAGTGCAGGGTCTGCTGGGACAGTACACGCCCAGTGCAGGGTCTGATGGGACAGTACACGCCTAGTGCAGGGTCTGATGGGACAGTACACGCCTAGTGCAGGGTCTGATGGGACAGTACACGCCTAGTAAAGGGTCTGCTGAGACAGTACACGCCCAGTGCAGGGTCTGCTGGGACAGTACACGCCTAGTGCAGGGTCTGCTGGGACAGTACACGCCTAGTGCAGGGTCTGATGGGACAGTACACGCCTAGTAAAGGGTCTGCTGAGACAGTACACGCCCAGTGCAGGGTCTGCTGGGACAGTACACGCCTAGTGCAGGGTCTGATGGGATTGTACACGCCTAGTGCAGGGTCTTGAATCTATATCAATGATGATTACCTGCACAGCTAAAAAAATAACCCATAAGTAATGCTGAAATGTTTCTCCAGTTTAGTTCCTCGGCTCATACTGGGCGCAGTATTGCGGTTGGACTCGTATAGTCACGCAGTTATACTTACCGCCCTCCCGTGCTCCCCAGATTTCCAGTCTACTATTGCCATTATTTGTCTATACTTTCCCCACAAACTGGAAGCTACAAACTCTACCCTAGGTCTCTGTGAATGACATCGGCCTTAGTTTTCCTTTGCGAACCAGTTTTCTTTGAATGGCTTTTTTTTCTCCCATGTAAATGTTGGCCCTTCACCCACACACTGTGCAAGAATCCCCTCAGCGAAAATCTATCACCCTTGTGTTTAACTAAAAAGTATTTCCACCACGTCGAGCTGCCCTTTGCTTAGAAATAATAATTTTAAATAAAGGGTGTATAACAATGTGAAGTTGTTCCTCTGAGGCATCCTTTGATTTAACAGGCAATAATCGGTAGCTTAATGCAACATTAAATGCTTTGCTAATGCAAACGAGTGCCGCCAATTGCTGCTCTTTATGGTACAGAAGGAATAGCATCAGTAAATGGAGCCGTCCTCATCATTGTGGGATCAGACTCTTCACCTGCTCAAGGATCGCACGTCTTCTGGAGATATTTGCAGCAGTCATGTATGGCGAACGTGATCCGGACCGCAGAGGTCACGCCGCTGACCATTACTGTAATAGGGTTTATGTTTATCTCTTATTTACTGGACATGGCAGTGGCATAACTAGCAATGGCGGGGCCCCATGGTCAACGTTTGACATGGCCCCCAAGCCGGTTACAGCTGTTGCAAGGCCCCTAATGTCCCGGGCATGTTGCACCCGCTACCCCAGTAGTTACGTCCCTGGGCACCATCTAAGTCTCCCCTAATAAAAGCACATACACGTGGCGGTGCCCTGCTGCGGTGACATCCCGGGACCCCTCCTGTTCTCCCCCACACCCAGATATTTGTGTAATCCGGCTCTTTATTCACCATTTTGCGCTTCTAGTATCACTCGTGGTTTACAGTCGATCGACATCGAGCCGTGACATTTGTTTTTGGTGTTACTCAGGTCCGTATTGATTCTGCCTTATTTTTCTGTGTTATCTTAGAAAGGACAACGGTAAAGGGTAAAGTATGGAAGATTATATTCATTATATCATATCAGACAGCAGAAGAAGCAGAGACTTCCCCAAGGCTTCACGGTCAGCCCAGCGGCAGCTATATCAGGCTTTATAGCAGTGTGTAGCATGCATGGTCATTTTGGGGTGATAAGGAGGAGATGAGTGACTTTCCTTCACCCCGTCCGTGCCCACAGCCCCAGGGATGGAGGTCCTTTATTCTCCATAGACTTATGTCTATAGCTGTGAGCACAGGGGTCAGTGACTATAGTCAGTGACAGTCACCAAATATTATTAAACAGTCTGGAAGAGACCGCGGCCCCCACAATAAAGCCTCTTTTATTACATACAGATACATGGGATGATTGGGATACAATAAAGCTTGGCTATAACTGACTGTAAATCTTCATCTGCGTGTTGTTGTCTTCCCCCTCCTCCCTTTGGCTTTGATCAGATAATATGCAGCTGCTTGTACAGAATGGACTCAGTGTTATCTGTGTGTTTACATAGAGAGATAATAGACCGGGCTTTATCAGCAAAGTGCAATTAGCTGAGATTGTCCTGCCGGCAAGAGCAGTGTCATATAGTACGTGAACGTAAATTCATAACAGTCTTGAAGCGTTGTCATTTGTGATAAAAAGTAGCCAATGTGTTACTCCAGGTTACAAACTATCTATGTGCCAAATTTCATCCAAATCCATTCAGCCATTTTTGCATGATTGAGTAACAAACATCCAAACGCACAAACAATCACATTTATAATATTAGTAGGAAGGATAGGATAGGATTAGTAGGATGAATATCTCAATTACATGTTTGTTAAAGCTAAAACCTGGCACCTTGATGAACCAAAAGTAGATGAATCTCCTTTTAGATCCCAAAGGCAAAAGTTGCATGCAAATAGTAGAACTCTGTTACATGTCGTGGATACAGCACAGGCCGCCATAGTCTTCACAGTATCAGACATCATCATCAGACATCATCGGGCCCTTTGTATATGGATTGCATTCCACAATGGCTGCTAAACTGAGACCTAGTGAACTTACCACTGATTATAGGAGCACAAGGCTTTGACATTATAGAAAAGCGAGCGGCAATAAGCAGTGTAGGTGAAATCTAGAAATGCATGTCATGCTGTTAGACAATGCCGTGCTACCCTGAAAGCCTTGGCATTGGATCCTCCGTCCATTTCTCAGGCGTCACATGGAGACTCTGCCTATTTCTTATCATTCTTAACCAGTCATCGATGTATTATCGGAGGCGGAGTGAGCAAGAACTTCTTCTTTTTTAAAAAAAAATAAATTCCCTAATGGTTCTGCACGGGAAGATTTTACCGCCCACGTGCCCCGCACCTTCCATTACATCTATTGCTGTCCGCGGCCCCTCGGCCCCCTCCCTTATCCCCGCTGGTATCACTATGAGACTATTCAACTTCAGCTTCAAGAATCTCAGCGTGGCCGGGCAGCTCAATGAAAGAACATGCAAATTCTCATTGTGAGGACTTTTAATAACTTACCTGACTCATCTCACCCTTAATAATATGCAAAAAACCCTTCTCTACAAGAAATAGTCGATTATGATTAGCTTCTTTATGCAAAAGAGAACAAGATTTCCATGAAAGTGGTAGGAAGAGCCCGGGCTTATTCTGTAACTCATTGTTCAGGGGGGATTAGTCAGAATGAGATGAGAAGAAAGAAATGAGAAGTCTCTGCTTTCAGTCACCTGGTGTTACCCTGTACATTACATGTATCTTATAGTCTTACATTTGCCACCTATGTAGATTTTGTAGCAGGCGGATATCAGGGGTAGGACACAAGATTTACATATTATGCAATATCATATTGGTCTGGGGACGTTATACATAATGATAAAGTCAGCGGCCCCTGGGATTTTAACCTTTCTATATGTTCCCTTGCACTATACACCCTGACAGGACAGGCTATAGTATACACCGAGCCCACCTGACCCATGTTATGGACCCCATCTGCATATCTGCCATAAATCCTATCCTCACTGGCCGTGTTTTCACCCAATTGTTATTGGAACAAGGTTACGTTCATTTGCTACATTTGTCTCAGTAGTTATCTCATTGCTGATAGGGTTAACACTGCGAGAATCCAACCTAAGCACTTGGCAGTCATTGCTTGTTTAGCATCTGTGTATATGGAGATGAGTAGGAGACGCAAGCAGTAAACAGTTGTGGAAACTGGCAGAACTCCGTACAAATGGACTCCCACTTGGTACAGACGAGATTGCTGAAAAGTGACTACAAGTACAAACATCGCGCTGCGAGTATTACACAGGCAGAGCCAGGGTGAACTTGTACTTTTTCTGTCTTATGTCTATACAATATGGTGAGTATATTCCGTGACAGACGACTGAAATATCTGCTGAATCCTTAACATGACTGCAGAAAGCTGCGTAATATAGTCATACATCACACTGCAGATAATACAGAGAATAATACAGATAATAATACTGAAAGTGGAACCTCCAAGACTTAGTGTGATTGTGACAACCAAGGGATTCCCTGGCATCAACTATTTAATCCCTGTACAGGAATCTGGACGCCGATGTAGGGAGTCCCCCGGCCCTCAGAGTAGTCTCAGATTGGTGGTAGTAGCAGAGTATAGAAGATATAGTGTATATGATGCATCCTACTGGTTACTATATTCCTCCAGTGCTGACCCCTGTTGCCCCCTGTGGTTACTATATTCCTCCAGTGCTGACCCCTGTTGCCCCCTGTGGTTACTATATTCCTCCAGTGCTGACCCCTGTTGCCCCCTCTGGTTACTATATTCCTCCAGTGCTGACCCCTGTTGCCCCCTGTGGTTACTATATTCCTCCAGTGCTGACCCCTGTTGCCCCCTGTGGTTACTATATTCCTCCAGTGCTGACCCCTGTGGTTACTATATTCCTCCAGTGCTGACCCCTGTTGCCTCCTCTGGTTACTATATTCCTCCAGTGCTGACCCCTGTTGCCCCCTGTGGTTACTATATTCCTCCAGTGCTGACCCCTGTTGCCCCCTGTGGTTACTATATTCCTCCAGTGCTGACCCCTGTTGCCCCCTCTGGTTACTATATTCCTCCAGTGCTGACCCCTGTTGCCCCCTGTGGTTACTATATTCCTCCAGTGCTGACCCCTGTTGCCCCCTCTGGTTACTATATTCCTCCAGTGCTGACCCCTGTTGTCCTCCTCTGGTTACTATATTCCTCCAGTGCTGACCCCTGTTGCCCCCTCTGGTTACTATATTCCTCCAGTGCTGACCCCTGTTGCCCCCTGTGGTTACTATATTCCTCCAGTGCTGACCCCTGTTGCCCCCTCTGGTTACTATATTCCTCCAGTGCTGACCCCTGTTGCCTCCTCTGGTTACTATATTCCTCCAGTACTGACCCCTGTTGCCCCCTCTGGTTACTATATTCCTCCAGTGCTGACCCCTGTTGTCCTCCTCTGGTTACTATATTCCTCCAGTGCTGACCCCTGTTGCCCCCTGTGGTTACTATATTCCTCCAGTGCTGACCCCTGTTGCCCCCTGTGGTTACTATATTCCTCCAGTGCTGACCCCTGTTGCCCCCTCTGGTTACTATATTCCTCCAGTGCTGACCCCTGTTGCCTCCTCTGGTTACTATATTCCTCCAGTGCTGACCCCTGTGTTGCCCCCTGTGGTTACTATATTCCTCCAGTGCTGACCCCTGTTGTCCTCCTCTGGTTACTATATTCCTCCAGTGCTGACCCCTGTTGCCCCCTGTGGTTACTATATTCCTCCAGTGCTGACCCCTGTTGCCCCCTCTGGTTACTATATTCCTCCAGTGCTGACCCCTGTTGCCCCCTGTGGTTACTATATTCCTCCAGTGCTGACCCCTGTGTTGCCCCCTGTGGTTACTATATTCCTCCAGTGCTGACCCCTGTTGCCCCCTGTGGTTACTATATTCCTCCAGTGCTGACCCCTGTGTTGCCCCCTGTGGTTACTATATTCCTCCAGTGCTGACCCCTGTTGTCCTCCTCTGGTTACTATATTCCTCCAGTGCTGACCCCTGTTGCCTCCTCTGGTTACTATATTCCTCCAGTACTGACCCCTGTTGCCCCCTCTGGTTACTATATTCCTCCAGTGCTGACCCCTGTTGTCCTCCTCTGGTTACTATATTCCTCCAGTGCTGACCCCTGTTGCCCCCTGTGGTTACTATATTCCTCCAGTGCTGACCCCTGTTGCCCCCTCTGGTTACTATATTCCTCCAGTGCTGACCCCTGTTGCCTCCTCTGGTTACTATATTCCTCCAGTGCTGACCCCTGTGTTGCCCCCTGTGGTTACTATATTCCTCCAGTGCTGACCCCTGTTGCCCCCTCTGGTTACTATATTCCTCCAGTGCTGACCCCTGTTGTCCTCCTCTGGTTACTATATTCCTCCAGTGCTGACCCCTGTTGCCCCCTGTGGTTACTATATTCCTCCAGTGCTGACCCCTGTGTTGCCCCCTGTGGTTACTATATTCCTCCAGTGCTGACCCCTGTTGCCCCCTCTGGTTACTATATTCCTCCAGTGCTGACCCCTGTTGTCCTCCTCTGGTTACTATATTCCTCCAGTGCTGACCCCTGTTGCCCCCTGTGGTTACTATATTCCTCCAGTGCTGACCCCTGTTGCCCCCTGTGGTTACTATATTCCTCCAGTGCTGACCCCTGTTGCCCCCTGTGGTTACTATATTCCTCCAGTGCTGACCCCTGTTGCCTCCTCTGGTTACTATATTCCTCCAGTGCTGACCCCTGTTGCCCCCTCTGGTTACTATATTCCTCCAGTGCTGACCCCTGTTGCCCCCCTCTGGTTACTATATTCCTCCAGTACTGACCCCTGTTGCCCCCTGTGGTTACTATATTCCTCCAGTGCTGACCCCTGTTGCCCCCTCTGGTTACTATATTCCTCCAGTGCTGACCCCTGTTGCCCCCTGTGGTTACTATATTCCTCCAGTGCTGACCCCTGTTGCCTCCTCTGGTTACTATATTCCTCCAGTGCTGACCCCTGTTGCCCCCTGTGGTTACTATATTCCTCCAGTGCTGACCCCTGTTGCTCCCTGTGGTTACTATATTCCTCCAGTGCTGACCCCTGTTGCCCCCTGTGGTTACTATATTCCTCCAGTGCTGACCCCTGTTGCCTCCTCTGGTTACTATATTCCTCCAGTGCTGACCCCTGTTGCCCCCTCTGGTTACTATATTCCTCCAGTGCTGACCCCTGTTGCCCCCCTCTGGTTACTATATTCCTCCAGTACTGACCACTGTTGCCCCCTGTGGTTACTATATTCCTCCAGTGCTGACCCCTGTTGCCTCCTGTGGTTACTATATTCCTCCAGTGCTGACCCCTGTTGCCCCCTGTGGTTACTATATTCCTCCAGTGCTGACCCCTGTTGCCTCCTCTGGTTACTATATTCCTCCAGTGCTGACCCCTGTGTTGCCCCCTCTGGTTACTATATTCCTCCAGTGCTGACCCCTGTTGCCCCCTCTGGTTACTATATTCCTCCAGTGCTGACCCCTGTTGCCCCCTGTGGTTACTATATTCCTCCAGTGCTGACCCCTGTTGCCCCCTGTGGTTACTATATTCCTCCAGTGCTGACCCCTGTTGCCCCCTGTGGTTACTATATTCCTCCAGTGCTGACCCCTGTTGCCCCCTGTGGTTACTATATTCCTCCAGTGCTGACCCCTGTTGCCCCCTCTGGTTACTATATTCCTCCAGTGCTGACCCCTGTTGTCCTCCTCTGGTTACTATATTCCTCCAGTGCTGACCCCTGTTGCCCCCTGTGGTTACTATATTCCTCCAGTGCTGACCCCTGTGTTGCCCCCTGTGGTTACTATATTCCTCCAGTGCTGACCCCTGTGTTGCCCCCTGTGGTTACTATATTCCTCCAGTGCTGACCCCTGTTGCCCCCTGTGGTTACTATATTCCTCCAGTGCTGACCCCTGTTGCCCCCTCTGGTTACTATATTCCTCCAGTGCTGACCCCTGTTGCCCCCTCTGGTTACTATATTCCTCCAGTGCTGACCCCTGTGTTGCCCCCTGTGGTTACTATATTCCTCCAGTGCTGACCCCTGTTGCCCCCTGTGGTTACTATATTCCTCCAGTGCTGACCCCTGTTGCCCCCTCTGGTTACTATATTCCTCCAGTGCTGACCCCTGTTGCCCCCTCTGGTTACTATATTCCTCCAGTGCTGACCCCTGTTGCCCCCTCTGGTTACTATATTCCTCCAGTGCTGACCCCTGTTGTCCCCCTCTGGTTACTATATTCCTCCAGTGCTGACCCCTGTTGCCCCCTGTGGTTACTATATTCCACCAGTGCTGACCCCTGTGTTGCCCCCTGTGGTTACTATATTCCTCCAGTGCTGACCCCTGTGTTGCCCCCTGTGGTTACTATATTCCTCCAGTGCTGACCCCTGTTGCCCCATCTGGTTACTATATTCCTCCAGTGCTGACCCCTGTTGCCCCCTGTGGTTACTATATTCCTCCAGTGCTGACCCCTGTTGCCCCCTGTGGTTACTATATTCCTCCAGTGCTGACCCCTGTTGCCCCCTGTGGTTACTATATTCCTCCAGTGCTGACCCCTGTTGCCCCCTCTGGTTACTATATTCCTCCAGTGCTGACCCCTGTTGCCCCCTGTGGTTACTATATTCCTCCAGTGCTGACCCCTGTTGCCCCCTGTGGTTACTATATTCCTCCAGTGCTGACCCCTGTTGCCCCCTGTGGTTACTATATTCCTCCAGTGCTGACCCCTGTTGCCCCCTCTGGTTACTATATTCCTCCAGTGCTGACCCCTGTGTTGCCCCCTGTGGTTACTATATTCCTCCAGTGCTGACCCCTGTTGCCCCCTCTGGTTACTATATTCCTCCAGTGCTGACCCCTGTTGTCCTCCTCTGGTTACTATATTCCTCCAGTGCTGACCCCTGTTGCCCCCTGTGGTTACTATATTCCTCCAGTGCTGACCCCTGTGTTGCCCCCTGTGGTTACTATATTCCTCCAGTGCTGACCCCTGTTGCCCCCTCTGGTTACTATATTCCTCCAGTGCTGACCCCTGTTGTCCTCCTCTGGTTACTATATTCCTCCAGTGCTGACCCCTATTGCCCCCTGTGGTTACTATATTCCTCCAGTGCTGACCCCTGTTGCCCCCTGTGGTTACTATATTCCTCCAGTGCTGACCCCTGTTGCCTCCTCTGGTTACTATATTCCTCCAGTGCTGACCCCTGTTGCCTCCTCTGGTTACTATATTCCTCCAGTGCTGACCCCTGTTGCCCCCTGTGGTTACTATATTCCTCCAGTGCTGACCCCTGTGTTGCCCCCTCTGGTTACTATATTCCTCCAGTGCTGACCCCTGTTGCCCCCTCTGGTTACTATATTCCTCCAGTGCTGACCCCTGTTGCCCCCCTCTGGTTACTATATTCCTCCAGTACTGACCCCTGTTGCCCCCTGTGGTTACTATATTCCTCCAGTGCTGACCCCTGTTGCCCCCTCTGGTTACTATATTCCTCCAGTGCTGACCCCTGTTGCCCCCTGTGGTTACTATATTCCTCCAGTGCTGACCCCTGTTGCCTCCTCTGGTTACTATATTCCTCCAGTGCTGACCCCTGTTGCCCCCTGTGGTTACTATATTCCTCCAGTGCTGACCCCTGTTGCTCCCTGTGGTTACTATATTCCTCCAGTGCTGACCCCTGTTGCCCCCTGTGGTTACTATATTCCTCCAGTGCTGACCCCTGTTGCCTCCTCTGGTTACTATATTCCTCCAGTGCTGACCCCTGTTGCCCCCTCTGGTTACTATATTCCTCCAGTGCTGACCCCTGTTGCCCCCCTCTGGTTACTATATTCCTCCAGTACTGACCACTGTTGCCCCCTGTGGTTACTATATTCCTCCAGTGCTGACCCCTGTTGCCTCCTGTGGTTACTATATTCCTCCAGTGCTGACCCCTGTTGCCCCCTGTGGTTACTATATTCCTCCAGTGCTGACCCCTGTTGCCTCCTCTGGTTACTATATTCCTCCAGTGCTGACCCCTGTGTTGCCCCCTCTGGTTACTATATTCCTCCAGTGCTGACCCCTGTTGCCCCCTCTGGTTACTATATTCCTCCAGTGCTGACCCCTGTTGCCCCCTGTGGTTACTATATTCCTCCAGTGCTGACCCCTGTTGCCCCCTGTGGTTACTATATTCCTCCAGTGCTGACCCCTGTTGCCCCCTGTGGTTACTATATTCCTCCAGTGCTGACCCCTGTTGCCCCCTGTGGTTACTATATTCCTCCAGTGCTGACCCCTGTTGCCCCCTCTGGTTACTATATTCCTCCAGTGCTGACCCCTGTTGCCCCCTGTGGTTACTATATTCCTCCAGTGCTGACCCCTGTGTTGCCCCCTGTGGTTACTATATTCCTCCAGTGCTGACCCCTGTTGCCCCCTGTGGTTACTATATTCCTCCAGTGCTGACCCCTGTTGCCCCCTCTGGTTACTATATTCCTCCAGTGCTGACCCCTGTTGCCCCCTCTGGTTACTATATTCCTCCAGTGCTGACCCCTGTGTTGCCCCCTGTGGTTACTATATTCCTCCAGTGCTGACCCCTGTGTTGCCCCCTGTGGTTACTATATTCCTCCAGTGCTGACCCCTGTTGCCCCCTGTGGTTACTATATTCCTCCAGTGCTGACCCCTGTTGCCCCCTCTGGTTACTATATTCCTCCAGTGCTGACCCCTGTTGCCCCCTCTGGTTACTATATTCCTCCAGTGCTGACCCCTGTTGCCCCCTCTGGTTACTATATTCCTCCAGTGCTGACCCCTGTTGTCCCCCTCTGGTTACTATATTCCTCCAGTGCTGACCCCTGTTGCCCCCTGTGGTTACTATATTCCACCAGTGCTGACCCCTGTGTTGCCCCCTGTGGTTACTATATTCCTCCAGTGCTGACCCCTGTGTTGCCCCCTGTGGTTACTATATTCCTCCAGTGCTGACCCCTGTTGCCCCATCTGGTTACTATATTCCTCCAGTGCTGACCCCTGTTGCCCCCTGTGGTTACTATATTCCTCCAGTGCTGACCCCTGTTGCCCCCTGTGGTTACTATATTCCTCCAGTGCTGACCCCTGTTGCCCCCTGTGGTTACTATATTCCTCCAGTGCTGACCCCTGTTGCCCCCTCTGGTTACTATATTCCTCCAGTGCTGACCCCTGTTGCCCCCTGTGGTTACTATATTCCTCCAGTGCTGACCCCTGTTGCCCCCTGTGGTTACTATATTCCTCCAGTGCTGACCCCTGTTGCCCCCTGTGGTTACTATATTCCTCCAGTGCTGACCCCTGTGTTGCCCCCTGTGGTTACTATATTCCTCCAGTGCTGACCCCTGTGTTGCCCCCTGTGGTTACTATATTCCTCCAGTGCTGACCCCTGTGTTGCCCCCTGTGGTTACTATATTCCTCCAGTGCTGACCCCTGTTGCCCCCTCTGGTTACTATATTCCTCCAGTGCTGACCCCTGTTGCCCCTCTCTGGTTACTATATTCCTCCAGTGCTGACCCCTGTTGCCCCTCTCTGGTTACTATATTCCTCCAGTGCTGACCCCTGTTGCCCCCTCTGGTTACTATATTCCTCCAGTGCTGACCCCTGTGTTGCCCCCTGTGGTTACTATATTCCTCCAGTGCTGACCCCTGTTGCCCCCTCTGGTTACTATATTCCTCCAGTGCTGACCCCTGTGTTGCCCCCTCTGGTTACTATATTCCTCCAGTGCTGACCCCTGTGTTGCCCCCTGTGGTTACTATATTCCTCCAGTGCTGACCCCTGTGTTGCACCTCTCTGGTTACTATATTCCTCCAGTGCTGACCCCTGTTGCCCCCTCTGGTTACTATATTCCTCCAGTGCTGACCCCTGTTGCCCCCTCTGGTTACTATATTCCTCCAGTGCTGACCCCTGTGTTGCCCCCTGTGGTTACTATATTCCTCCAGTGCTGACCCCTGTGTTGCCCCCTGTGGTTACTATATTCCTCCAGTGCTGACCCCTGTTGCCCCCTGTGGTTACTATATTCCTCCAGTGCTGACCCCTGTGTTGCCCCCTGTGGTTACTATATTCCTCCAGTGCTGACCCCTGTGTTGCCCCCTGTGGTTACTATATTCCTCCAGTGCTGACCCCTGTGTTGCCCCCTGTGGTTACTATATTCCTCCAGTGCTGACCCCTGTTGCCCCCTCTGGTTACTATATTCCTCCAGTGCTGACCCCTGTGTTGCCCCCTGTGGTTACTATATTCCTCCAGTGCTGACCCCTGTGTTGCCCCCTGTGGTTACTATATTCCTCCAGTGCTGACCCCTGTGTTGCCCCCTGTGGTTACTATATTCCTCCAGTGCTGACCCCTGTTGCCCCCTGTGGTTACTATATTCCTCCAGTGCTGACCCCTGTTGCCCCCTGTGGTTACTATATTCCTCCAGTGCTGACCCCTGTGTTGCCCCCTGTGGTTACTATATTCCTCCAGTGCTGACCCCTGTTGCCCCCTGTGGTTACTATATTCCTCCAGTGCTGACCCCTGTTGCCCCCTGTGGTTACTATATTCCTCCAGTGCTGACCCCTGTTGTCCTCCTCTGGTTACTATATTCCTCCAGTGCTGACCCCTGTTGCCCCCTCTGGTTACTATATTCCTCCAGTGCTGACCCCTGTTGCCTCCTCTGGTTACTATATTCCTCCAGTGCT
This sequence comes from Leptodactylus fuscus, assembly GCF_031893055.1. Taxonomy (NCBI): domain Eukaryota; kingdom Metazoa; phylum Chordata; class Amphibia; order Anura; family Leptodactylidae; genus Leptodactylus; species Leptodactylus fuscus. The sequence continues at coordinate 3,638,202 of NC_134273.1, read as the reverse complement.
GACCCCTGTTGCCCCCTCTGGTTACTATATTCCTCCAGTGCTGACCCCTGTTGCCCCCTCTGGTTACTATATTCCTCCAGTGCTGACCCCTGTTGCCCCCTGTGGTTACTATATTCCTCCAGTGCTGACCCCTGTGTTGCCCCCTGTGGTTACTATATTCCTCCAGTGCTGACCCCTGTGTTGCCCCCTCTGGTTACTATATTCCTCCAGTGCTGACCCCTGTTGCCCCCTGTGGTTACTATATTCCTCCAGTGCTGACCCCTGTTGCCCCCTCTGGTTACTATATTCCTCCAGTGCTGACCCCTGTTGCCCCCTCTGGTTACTATATTCCTCCAGTACTGACCCCTGTTGCCCCCTCTGGTTACTATATTCCTCCAGTGCTGACCCCTGTGTTGCACCTCTCTGGTTACTATATTCCTCCAGTGCTGACCCCTGTGTTGCCCCCTGTGGTTACTATATTCCTCCAGTGCTGACCCCTGTGTTGCACCTCTCTGGTTACTATATTCCTCCAGTGCTGACCCCTGTTGCCCCCTGTGGTTACTATATTCCTCCAGTGCTGACCCCTGTGTTGCCCCCTGTGGTTACTATATTCCTCCAGTGCTGACCCCTGTTGCCCCCTCTGGTTACTATATTCCTCCAGTGCTGACCCCTGTTGCCCCCTCTGGTTACTATATTCCTCCAGTGCTGACCCCTGTTGCCCCCTCTGGTTACTATATTCCTCCAGTGCTGACCCCTGTTGCCCCCTGTGGTTACTATATTCCTCCAGTGCTGACCCCTGTTGCCCCCTGTGGTTACTATATTCCTCCAGTGCTGACCCCTGTTGCCCCCTGTGGTTACTATATTCCTCCAGTGCTGACCCCTGTTGCCCCCTCTGGTTACTATATTCCTCCAGTGCTGACCCCTGTTGCCCCCTCTGGTTACTATATTCCTCCAGTGCTGACCCCTGTTGCCCCCTCTGGTTACTATATTCCTCCAGTGCTGACCCCTGTTGCCCCCTGTGGTTACTATATTCCTCCAGTGCTGACCCCTGTTGCCCCCTCTGGTTACTATATTCCTCCAGTGCTGACCCCTGTGTTGCCCCCTGTGGTTACTATATTCCTCCAGTGCTGACCCCTGTGTTGCCCCCTGTGGTTACTATATTCCTCCAGTGCTGACCCCTGTTGCCCCCTCTGGTTACTATATTCCTCCAGTGCTGACCCCTGTTGCCCCCTCTGGTTACTATATTCCTCTAGTGCTGACCCCTGTTGCCCCCTGTGGTTACTATATTCCTCCAGTGCTGACCCCTGTTGCCCCCTCTGGTTACTATATTCCTCCAGTGCTGACCCCTGTTGCCCCCTGTGGTTACTATATTCCTCCAGTGCTGACCCCTGTTGCCCCCTGTGGTTACTATATTCCTCCAGTGCTGACCCCTGTGTTGCCCCCTGTGGTTACTATATTCCTCCAGTGCTGACCCCTGTGTTGCCCCCTGTGGTTACTATATTCCTCCAGTGCTGACCCCTGTGTTGCCCCCTCTGGTTACTATATTCCTCCAGTGCTGACCCCTGTTGCCCCCTGTGGTTACTATATTCCTCCAGTGCTGACCCCTGTGTTGCCCCCTGTGGTTACTATATTCCTCCAGTGCTGACCCCTGTTGCCCCCTGTGGTTACTATATTCCTCCAGTGCTGACCCCTGTTGCCCCCTGTGGTTACTATATTCCTCCAGTGCTGACCCCTGTTGCCCCCTGTGGTTACTATATTCCTCCAGTGCTGACCCCTGTTGCCCCCTCTGGTTACTATATTCCTCCAGTGCTGACCCCTGTGTTGCCCCCTCTGGTTACTATATTCCTCCAGTGCTGACCCCTGTTGCCCCCTGTGGTTACTATATTCCTCCAGTGCTGACCCCTGTTGCCCCCTGTGGTTACTATATTCCTCCAGTGCTGACCCCTGTTGCCCCCTGTGGTTACTATATTCCTCCAGTGCTGACCCCTGTTGCCCCCTCTGGTTACTATATTCCTCCAGTGCTGACCCCTGTGTTGCCCCCTGTGGTTACTATATTCCTCCAGTGCTGACCCCTGTGTTGCACCTCTCTGGTTACTATATTCCTCCAGTGCTGACCCCTGTTGCCCCCTGTGGTTACTATATTCCTCCAGTGCTGACCCCTGTGTTGCCCCCTGTGGTTACTATATTCCTCCAGTGCTGACCCCTGTTGCCCCCCTCTGGTTACTATATTCCTCCAGTGCTGACCCCTGTTGCCCCCTCTGGTTACTATATTCCTCCAGTGCTGATCCCTGTTGCCCCCTGTGGTTACTATATTCCTCCAGTGCTGACCCCTGTGTTGCCCCCTGTGGTTACTATATTCCTCCAGTGCTGACCCCTGTTGCCCCCTCTGGTTACTATATTCCTCCAGTGCTGACCCCTGTTGCCCCCTGTGGTTACTATATTCCTCCAGTGCTGACCCCTGTTGCCCCCTCTGGTTACTATATTCCTCCAGTGCTGACCCCTGTGTTGCCCCCTGTGGTTACTATATTCCTCCAGTGCTGACCCCTGTGTTGCCCCCTGTGGTTACTATATTCCTCCAGTGCTGACCCCTGTTGCCCCCTCTGGTTACTATATTCCTCCAGTGCTGACCCCTGTTGCCCCCTCTGGTTACTATATTCCTCTAGTGCTGACCCCTGTTGCCCCCTGTGGTTACTATATTCCTCCAGTGCTGACCCCTGTTGCCCCCTCTGGTTACTATATTCCTCCAGTGCTGACCCCTGTTGCCCCCTGTGGTTACTATATTCCTCCAGTGCTGACCCCTGTTGCCCCCTGTGGTTACTATATTCCTCCAGTGCTGACCCCTGTGTTGCCCCCTGTGGTTACTATATTCCTCCAGTGCTGACCCCTGTGTTGCCCCCTGTGGTTACTATATTCCTCCAGTGCTGACCCCTGTGTTGCCCCCTCTGGTTACTATATTCCTCCAGTGCTGACCCCTGTTGCCCCCTGTGGTTACTATATTCCTCCAGTGCTGACCCCTGTGTTGCCCCCTGTGGTTACTATATTCCTCCAGTGCTGACCCCTGTTGCCCCCTGTGGTTACTATATTCCTCCAGTGCTGACCCCTGTTGCCCCCTCTGGTTACTATATTCCTCCAGTGCTGACCCCTGTTGCCCCCTGTGGTTACTATATTCCTCCAGTGCTGACCCCTGTTGCCCCCTCTGGTTACTATATTCCTCCAGTGCTGACCCCTGTGTTGCCCCCTGTGGTTACTATATTCCTCCAGTGCTGACCCCTGTGTTGCCCCCTGTGGTTACTATATTCCTCCAGTGCTGACCCCTGTTGCCCCCTCTGGTTACTATATTCCTCCAGTGCTGACCCCTGTTGCCCCCTCTGGTTACTATATTCCTCTAGTGCTGACCCCTGTTGCCCCCTGTGGTTACTATATTCCTCCAGTGCTGACCCCTGTTGCCCCCTCTGGTTACTATATTCCTCCAGTGCTGACCCCTGTTGCCCCCTGTGGTTACTATATTCCTCCAGTGCTGACCCCTGTTGCCCCCTGTGGTTACTATATTCCTCCAGTGCTGACCCCTGTGTTGCCCCCTGTGGTTACTATATTCCTCCAGTGCTGACCCCTGTGTTGCCCCCTGTGGTTACTATATTCCTCCAGTGCTGACCCCTGTGTTGCCCCCTCTGGTTACTATATTCCTCCAGTGCTGACCCCTGTTGCCCCCTGTGGTTACTATATTCCTCCAGTGCTGACCCCTGTGTTGCCCCCTGTGGTTACTATATTCCTCCAGTGCTGACCCCTGTTGCCCCCTGTGGTTACTATATTCCTCCAGTGCTGACCCCTGTTGCCCCCTGTGGTTACTATATTCCTCCAGTGCTGACCCCTGTTGCCCCCTCTGGTTACTATATTCCTCCAGTGCTGACCCCTGTTGCCCCCTGTGGTTACTATATTCCTCCAGTGCTGACCCCTGTTGCACTGGTGATTGTGACCCAGCCTGAGTACTTCCTATTAATAAGATACCATAGAGACTTTGTTACTGGAAGAATTCCACCTGATCCATCTTAGAGTAGGTAAAGCTTCTTTGCTTCTTCCAGGTTTTGCTGCCGTTCTGAGCCACTCTGTATATTCTGAATGGTTGTGTCAGGGCTTTGTTAGGGAGGACACTGGTAAGTGATTTCTGGAGCATGCCAGTAAGGCTTTGTTCACATCACTTTGGAGCATCCTTTTGGAGGGATTTATCTGATGCATTATTGCCTACAGGGTCCTTAATGTCTGTGCCTGATGCAAATGCAGTGGGAACATGATCCTAACCTGAACAACTAATAATAGAAGGTGTTTGTGTAGATACTGGCTAATGGAACTGTCCTCCATATTTATGGTGAGAACAAGGCTCCCTTCCACCGGCCTACTCACTATTTGATTTGCATTTTCTTCTTTAGAATTGATTTTGTCTGTAGTATCCACTAAGAAAGTCTCTTTACATCTCGCTTTTCCAAATTACTCAGCAGGCAGGCCGGGTCTGTGAAAGGCACAACCGCTGCATTGTCCAGATTGTGTACTAAAATTGATTTTGCGTAGCAGCCGATCAACAGTATATTCATGTATTGTGCTGCATGATGAATTTCAGAGCAGACCCCTGTTCAATAGATCACTGTACGCCCTTTGTTCTAGGTACAGAGTGCGGGAAATAACAGGAGCATTTGTGTCTGTAGCCATGGGCATCACGTCAATATTCTGAGAGCAATTTACAACCATAACAAGTCAAATCCCCTTAATGTATCTCACAATGGTGAATTTGGACACATTGTGTCGACCTCCTTCTCTGTCGTCTCAGTTTGCGCCCGGTCTTTTGTATGAGGGGCGGCCGTAGGTTTTGGCTGCGAGCTCTTTCTGCTCTACTTACTGTGCCATACAAACCGATAAAATCTCTCGTACTCTTTACTGAACACCTAGACGAGCTGTGAATAGTCGCACACCTTAATATGGCAGAGAGATGTAACACGTTCTTTCTGTGTAGATTTGCATAGAAATTGGAGATGGGTTTTTGTGTAAATACACCCCAGCATGGCCGCCTATATTTTAGATTTGTTGGTTTTCCCACACGGGGATCCAGAGACACCTTGTACATAGTAGCTTGTCCACCATACTGGGGAATGTGCATGAATATGTTCCAGAAATGTCATAGTCCTGTTGTGTCTTTGGTATATGGGTCGTATAGATGACAAGATTTGGGCACAAGTCTTACAATTTCTGCAGTTGAATGGATATGTACCAGTCTGATGGTGACACCAGGGCACTTCTATTGACTACAAGTCTCCCCTCACAACTAGGGTTGAGCCGATCTTGAGTTTTCAGGGTCGTCTTTAAAATCTGATTTTCAATCGTTTTCCAGCTGATCACGAAATTTGCTCGATCGCTGATTGGGATCTGATCTTTCCCAATCCCGATCACTCAACCCTACTCACAACCCATCTCTGCTATAACCTCAGCTTTATAACCCTGCTATATCTTATGTATCATTGCCTTTGTGTAGCATCTTGCCAGTTCTGCGTTTTCCATCATTCATTTGGTAGCCTGAAGAAGGAGCCATGAAAGCTGCACATGGGATAGTTCTAGTTTTCATTGCTAACTCCATGATCCAAATGTTATAGATCCCTCAGCAAATTCACCCCCAAAATCTAATGTCTAAAAGCTTCTGTCCCCAAGCCCTGACAATCTGGCTAGCTGTACGTCTTCCTATGGGTGAGATCAATGTAGTCCTCTAGTAAGTGACAACTCCGGGGGAGATAACCAGCATATGTCAGGGTGAGATATGGCCCCGGCAGCACTTCATTGGATTCGGTAGGTGAAGGTCACAGGCAATCTGAACACTATCATTTAATCATCTTTGCAAAGTAATCTGCGGGTTGTGAATGTGAGGCACCGGTGATCCTCGGCTTATTACCGCTCATCTTTGCATACAATATATTACTCCGCGCTCTCTGGAACGGGCGAACAGTCTACTAGAACAATGACCTTGTGCATGGACGACGGCGAGTTTACAGACTGGATATACAGGCAGTGCGGGCAGATGACAGCTTCATACTTTTTCTATTATACAGTCTACTATTGGATTGACCTCTATATTGTTTAGCTGTAAACCTTTGCTTATTCTATACGCATATAACAATATATAAGGCTACATAAGCATTACCCTACTATGCAATCCTAACCAACCCCATGGCTCCAGCATCCATAAGCAGCTTGTGGCTCTTGCAGATAACCGGCCATATTGTTCACTGATCTTCATCCAGCAGTCTTAGGAGAAATAGGACGTGACGCCATGTTGTAGTCGCCAGTATTACCCAGTAGGTTCCCATTAATGTAGTACCAGACCTACAGACCTCGCTCTGCATTAGTAGGGAGTCACCCACTGGCCGGCCATCTGATAAGTCAACATGTCGGGGACTGGATACAAGGACTGGATTTTTTGTACTAAAATATAATACTTTGTATTAAAAAGGGTTTTCTGGGTTGAATATACGAATGACGTCTCCCAGGCATAGGTCTACCGTATCAAATTGGTGGGGTTTATCTGAAATCCCCATTCTGTTGTCAGGAGCTAATACACAGAGAATAGAGCAGGAAGCAGACAGCGCCGTTCTCTCTGCCATGGCCAGACCACGCTCTTGTATACTGCTGCAGTGTCTGATATACATCACTTCTGGATATCTCCTGAGCTGGAGAGAGTGAAGAGAAGAAACCACCAGAAATAAAGGAACATCCTGGACACTAATCTTCTCTTGTCAATGGCCAGTAACCAGTGGTCAATAGAGTCAATGGCTAGTAACCAGTGGCCAGTAGAGTCAATGGCCAGTAACCAGTGGTCAGTAGAGTCAATGGCCAGTAACCAGTGGTCAGTAGAGTCAATGGCCAGTAACCAGTGGTCAGTAGAGTCATTGGCTAGTAACCAGTGGTCAGTAGAGTCAATGGCCAGTAACCAGTGGTCAGTAGAGTCAATGGCTAGTAACCAGTGGTCAGTAGAGTCAATGGCCAGTAACCAGTGGTCGGTAGAATCAATGGCCAGCAACCAGTGGTCAGTAGAGTCATTGGCTAGTAACCAGTGGTCAGTAGAGTCAATGGCTAGTAACCAGTGGTCAGTAGAGTCAATGGCCAGTAACCAGTGGTCGGTAGAATCAATGGCCAGTAACCAGTGGTCAGTAGAGTCAATGGCCAGTAACCAGTGGTCGGTAGAATCAATGGCCAGTAACCAGTGGTCAGTAGAGTCAATGGCCAGTAACCAGTGGTCAGTAGAGTCATTGGCTAGTAACCAGTGGTCAGTAGAGTCAATGGCCAGTAACCAGTGGTCAGTAGAGTCAATGGCTAGTAACCAGTGGTCAGTAGAGTCATTGGCTAGTAACCAGTGGTCAGTAGAGTCAATGGCCAGTAACCAGTGGTCAGTAGAGTCAATGGCCAGTAACCAGTGGTCGGTAGAATCAATGGCCAGTAACCAGTGGTCAGTAGAGTCAATGGCCAGTAACCAGTGGTCAGTAGAGTCAATAGCCAATAACCAGTGGTCGGTAGAATCAATGGCCAGTAACCAGTGGTCAGTAGAGTCAATGGCCAGTAACCAGTGGTCAGTAGAGTCAATAGCCAATAACCAGTGGTTGGTAGAGTCAATGGACAATAACCAGTGGTCGGTAGAGTCAATGGCCAATAACCAGTAGTCGGTAGAGTCAATGGCCAGTAACCAGTGGTCAGTAGAGTCAATGGACAGTAACCAGTGGACAGTAGAGTCAATGGACAGTAACCAGTGGTCAATAGAGTCAATATCCAGTAACCAGTGGTCAGTAGAGTCAATGGCCAGTAACCAGTGATCAGTAGAGTCAATGGTCAATAACCAGTGGTCATTACAGTCAATGGCCAGTAACCAGTGGTCAGTACAATCAATGGCCAGTAACCAGTGGTTGGTAGAGTCAATGGCCAGTAACCAGTGGTCAGTAGAGTCAATAGCCAATAACCAGTGGTCAGTACAGTCAATGGCCAGTAACCAGTGGTCAGTACAATCAATGGCCAGTAACCAGTGGTCAGTACAGTCAATGGCCGCTAACCAGTGGTCAGTACAGTCAATGGATAGTAACCAGTGGTCAGTACAGTCAATGGATAGTAACCAGTGCTCAGTAGAGTCAATGGCCAGTAACCAGTGGTCAGTAGAGTCAATGGCCAGTAACCAGTGGTCAGTAGAGTCATTGGCTAGTAACCAGTGGTCAGTAGAGTCAATGGCTAGTAACCAGTGGTCAGTAGAGACAATGGCTAGTAACCAGTGGTCAGTAGAGTCATGAGCTGAACATCCATCTTTCATTCCTAGCATGTTATAAAGATGACCTGTTCCAGGGTACGCACCCTCCTCCCCCCTCAGATTAGACAAATGTCTGTCTATAGGTTTCTATATTGGGATCTCTGGGGAGACTGATGATTCCTGGAAATCTGTGTGACAACCCCTATGGGAGCTGTAGTGCAGACCATTGCAATTGTCTTCCATCTTTCTGTCATGTTAGCAGGAACAAGACTTTCCGTCTGGGCTCACAAGTGCCTATGGTGCCGTACAGCTGATTCCCACGCTATTGCAGGTATATTTGTAGTGCGGTTTTTAGCTGGACGGTTTTCGCAGGTGAGCTGTTTAGTAAGCATGTATGTGCACAACGTTATAGAAATGAATGAGGTTATTGGTTGTTGTCAGACCCGGTGTCTGTGTACGCAGCCTTACCCCGAGCACAGCCTTGCTCAGCAGAGAACAGATAGCGGTTTTTATTTCTCTTCAGTGTCGGGAGCTACTAAAACGAAAACGTCTCCTTGCCAGTAGAGTCCATTATATGCATATAAACAGCTTGTTACATGACGGTATTGTGCACAGATTACTTAATATATCACATTAGAGCGCATCCATTCCTCCTAGCACAATACTGCACCCATAAGGAACCAGGGTTTATTAACTATCAAACAAAAGCCTATTATCTATCAAGCAAAACTGCTCGTGGAGAGTCAAACAGATGTTCCGATCTACAAGGCTTGTTTTTCTTTTACGGTAATAAACTGGAACAATCAAAATGCTGATATTACAACCCTGTGGAAATGAGGAGAGGACAGAGGTAGATGAACGGCCTCCACCAGTCCCCTCATAGTCCCCAAACGCAGATGATCACAATCTATTATTTACATTGTCTCAGACAGTAGAATATATCCTCCCATACATAAACATAAAACGCACCCTCCTATTCACTCCCCAGACCTCGTCCTCATCGTCCTCCACATATAAATCCAGCGGCTTTTATGGCCACCAATTTTGTCCTCGCCCATATAAGAGATGCAGTTTGGCAAAAGTCCAGTTTCCAAGACCCGCCCAGGCTCGGAGAGCTTCATTCTCTTGGCTGTTCAGTCTTTCATTCTGTTCACACTTGGGGGGTTTTCTGGGTTTTCTGGTATTTTTCACAGGACAGTCTGTAGCCCTAATCGCAAGAACCAAAAGAACCGAGTGAAGGCCAGTAGCGGCCATACAATCTGGATTCACCATATCTAGTCAAAGTCCATCCATTTGGAATCTTTTGTATCAGATAAATGCAACCTCAGATGTACAACAAGACGACTAAATATACCGCGCACTTATTTATATAACAAAACAAGGCAAATGGAGAAGCAGTGTGTGAAAAATGAGTCCACACATACTGTTTCCATTGAAATAATGAGGGTAAGTAGCCGCCGATCACTGCAATGCAAAGGAGTTTTGGCAGTTTGCTGGTCTGGAGCATTTAGTATGTGTACCAATACAATGCCGAGGAGGAAAGACATCAGCAATGATCTGAGAGAAGCCATTGTTGCTGGAGTTTTTGACTTCCATTCTGAAATGAGCCAATTGCTCCAATTATTTCAATAGCAGAGATGGAAGTAAGCCAAGTGCTGTAGTTCAGTTATGGCTCCCATATATTGGGACTCATTGGAAAATGATCTTTCTATCCTAATATGTTCTATAGATAAGCAGCAGCAGCGCTTCCAATGACTTATGTTACACACTACCACTGCAGGTCTTACTCACTTTTGTACATGTCGCCGATCTGAGCATTTGATATTGCACCTCTGCCCTATCCCAAGCGCTGCTTATCTCTAACCCAATCCTTATAGACAGAGAGGGGCACAAGGCTGTTAGGTAGGTCCTGAAATTTGCACAAAATTAGTAACAGAGGATGAGATAACAAGTTCCACTCGCTGTTTGCGCATGTTATTTCAGATACTATTTCACCTCCTGTTTTATTACACAAGAACGAGGTCAATCTATGGAGATTACTGAAACCATCCGTAACCTTCCATAATTATTCAGGAGACTTGTGTATGTACAGGAGACGTCTTACAGTGATTTGTATCTTATGTTTATTTTACCATCTTCTCTTCCTCCTTCCTAGAGGTTAGCTGCTACAATGTCTCCCATAGAAAATCCATGGAAGAAATAGAAGATTCTGCTCTCTAAGGCCCAATGACCAAGCATGGCGTCCGCGGGTAGCCGGTGCTCCAATGCTCTGCTCTAATAATGATAGAGGATAATGATAGTCCTATCCTTGTCCGTGAAATTGAAACAGGATGAACCCCCCCCCCCCATAGAAATGAATGAAGCAAGCAGGGCACCTGAATGACAGTGAGTTGTCATCTGAGTATGATCTAAGTATCTTGCTTTAAAAAATGGCCGCCTCCTCAACCTGCGCTGTCGGTCGTGTACAGGAGGCCTAATCCTCTCTCAGTCAATCAGGAGCATCATGGAGAATATTATAAAGAAGGACTGAGCGGCAGCCATGGATAGAAAACCCTGGGGTGAGACAGAAACTTGATATTAGATGCAGCGACTGCTCTCTCCATGTCTCTGCTTCTTCTTCACTGGAGAATGCAAGGAAACATATAAAAAGATACCAAGAAGTCTGGAAACATGCGAGTCATGTAAAAGCAGTTTAGCCAAATGTCCACAATCCCGAGGACACGGCTGTTGGTGAACTCTCGGTCTAATAGGAAACGCAAACCGGGGAATGACAATGAGAGCAGTGCAGCGCCGGATAGACTTGATCCAACCTGCACACGCCATTGCTGATGGACGCCGCTCCTATTCAATCCTTTGTATGTGCTGATGGTCTCTAGTTTCCTTATGTGCAGATCCCCGGTGGTCTAGAAGTTTCATCCATATTTAGTCTCCATTCTACACCAAATGCCTCCTCCAAGATTCCTTGGTTACTCCTCATTCTGAGAACTTGTTTTTTTTTACCATAAGTTGCAGTGTTGGAGCCATAAAACGTGACCCTGATGTTGCCTCCTGTTACGCGATCCTTGCACATAAACACTAGGATTTACACAAGACTATCTGCAAAGTTGTGCCCTTGTTCTAATGTTAATAGCCTTTAATACTCACTTTGGGCCTATTTCTGCTATTGTATATTTGCATTTTGCCTATTACTTCTTATGACACTCTCTCTAGGACTCTCATAGTCTGAATAAGGCTTAAAGTTAGAAAATACAGTCATTGAGGCGAGTGGAGGGCCTGCGCCGAGCTCTACATCAATGCCCTCGCTATAGACGCTGCTCTATCCTTTGAAGGTTTGCATGCATACTCTATTAAGAATAAGGGTCTGGAAGATCCCGGGGAGCCAGAGGAGACTGAATAAAACAACACTTGCTATAGACTTAGAAAATCTTGCAGGATCCCCTGTTTTATATTCCTGACTGAGAACCTCCTGCAGCTGATCCCTGAAAAATACATCAGCGCTTTATTTCTGAGGGTTTGGTCCATGGCAGTCTCTTCCTCCGGTGGACGCCAGGCCGATGGATTGGAGATTTAGCTGTTTGTTCTTAAATCATCTATTGATTTAACACTCACCAGTCTTGCAGTTTGTGCGTCTGCAATTTTAACCTACGTATTTTTGGCAGCCGTCAAGACACAAGACACAAATAAATTGATTATCTCTTCTCCGGCCGGCATGCTCTTGTCGTGTGACCCTCCGTGAATTACGCTCAATTGGCCGCATGGTTATCGCTTCTTTTGTGTATTAAATAGACCACGTTCAGAAGCCTTGTCCATTTTCCAGTCAATCAAACCAGTGTAGCGGGAGATCTACCTTGGCTGTCTGTTAGATCTGCTGTGACGTTCAATTACCGCACACACAAGCCCAGGCGCCGGCTCGGGAGCCTTGGCGGTATAATTGGGTGCTTTTTCCGCTGTATACCGTCCTGCCCGTGTTCTATTTGTCAGCTGATGTGGAGATTGGGAGCTGATTTAAAGAATTCTCAATAGTTTGGAGAACAAAGCCAGGAGATGCGCGCCTCGCCATACCCGGGAGGATTGATGTTGTGGTTTAGCATAGTGCAAGGCTCACGGTGCAGACAGAGGTGCCATTTTTTGCTGCATTGGGAGGGAGGTAATAAAACTGTAATTGGTGTGAATATATAAACGGTTACACATTTTACTGAAGGATTTTTGTAGTATAAAAATGGTTGAACGTACTGCGGTGATTTAGTGGGCTTTGCCGCCTTATCCCCTGTAATGAGCACAAACCAAACTCCTCAGTGCAGGGAAATGTTTCAGCCATTGGTCTTTATTAAATGCTGCAAAGATGGAAATAATCGGAATATCAGGGTGCTTAAAGGGGGGTGCAACGTTATAGATCAGATCAATAGGGTTTCAATTCTTGGTACCCCTGCCTGGGTGAAGGGTCCTTTGCAAATATTTGATCGCCATATGTAATCCCCAGTCCACCACCTGTCCCCTCCATACATCTCACCCCGTCTCCTTTGCATAGGTTTTATCCACATCCACCTGCACCATTTGAATACCCTATACCTGCAGAAGATGGTGCATTACAGCGATTACACCTGGAAATCTGCTCATTGTATTCCACCACGTGGCCACAGACTTGGGTGATATAGAGTGTCGTATTGGCATAGATCATACCAGTATATAGAGGTATAACAGACCCCACTGTATTGAAGAGTGTAAGCAGCTATATACAACAACAGCAACAAACAAAGCCCCATATAACATGTCAGATGTGCACACGCCATACACGCGGTCCGGACGTAGCCGCCTTCTGTCACCGAGTCCTAAGCAGACGGACACGTTGGCGATGGTGCCCATTATTTGTGTATGTTATTTGGTTGAGCGCAGAAAACATCCCGGAAGATTTTCCCATAAACATGTAAGCAGGATGACGAAAGGAAGATTAAAGTATTTAATGTAAAGGAGAAAATCTGCCCAGGCTCATTATAAATGCTAAGTCTTCAAATGCAGTTTAATATCATTATAATTTGTGATTTAAGGGCGGCTGTTCTCCCAGGAGCCCATTTGTATCTGCGCGCTGCTGCAGTTCTCCGACGCCTCGTGATAGACAAACCTGTTGCTCATTTGCTTTTTTCCCTCTTTCTCGGCTTCATTTGTGCATTTTATATGCCAATTATGGGTAGTGGTTGGAGTGATTTCCATCTGCCATTGTGAGGAGTTAATCAACAGTACGACAGGATCGCTTCCAGGCCCCTCTCCCCAATCTGCTCGGAGAATGGCGAATGTCTCTACGGCTGCGCGGACGTCTCAGGGGCTGGAAGCTGCAGCTTTTTTTGTGCTTAAACCTTGCAATGAGCTGAACTACAGAGTTTAGCTTGTTTGGATTTGCTTGTAAACCTCTTAGATATGATATGTGCAATCCTCTTATACATAAATTCCTTGTAGCATCTGACAGAATGTATTGAAAGCCGATCCAGCCAGACAAATATCACTGTCAGATGGGGAAATCTTCACTAAAAGCTCAAAAGATTTGAGAACCTCACGGACGCATTAAAGTGGCCTTGTCACTGTGGAGCCGGCCGCAGCTCTTCGGGGGCTCTGCACCAGTATTTGACCTGTAAAATCCATGTGAATGATATGTCACCGACTCAGGAATAATAATACAGATTTATTAAGATTGGGATCTTGTTCGCCAGTTTGGTTCAGGGAATGACTGATTTATGAAAAGTCTCCGGCCACGTCACATATCAGTCAGACGTCCCTGCACCTGAATAGGGATCTACCCAAGATAGGAAGTGATTTCCATTACAACTTATGTCAGAAAACTGTCCTGAATTATAATAAATATGTTAGGACTAGGAATCTCTGCCCCAAACCGCCCCACTCCATACACATTCCCACAATCTGTGATATGCTGGTTCTGGTGACAGTAACCTATCTATCTGCAGGGCTGGGGTGACAGTAACCTATCTATCTGCAGGGCTGGGGTGATATGCTGGGTCTGGTGAGAGTAACCTATCTGTAGGACTGGGGTGATATGCTGGGTCTGGTGACAGTAACCTATCTATCTGATCTATCTGCAGGGCTGGGGTGATATGCTGGTTCTGGTGACAGTAACCTATCTATCTGCAGGGCTGGGGTGATATGCTGGTTCTGGTGACAGTAACCTATCTATCTGCAGGGCTGGGGTGACAGTAACCTATCTATCTGCAGGGCTGGGGTGATATGCTGGGTCTGGTGACAGTAACCTATCTATCTGCAGGGCTGGGGTGATATGCTGGGTCTGGTGACAGTAACCTATCTATCTGCAGGGCTGGGGTGATATGCTGGTTCTGGTGACAGTAACCTATCTATCTGCAGGGCTGGGGTGATATGCTGGTTCTGGTGACAGTAACCTATCTATCTGCAGGGCTGGGGTGATATGCTGGGTCTGGTGACAGTAACCTATCTATCTGCAGGACTGGGGTGATATGCTGGTTCTGGTGACAGTAACCTATCTATCTGCAGGGCTGGGGTGATATGCTGGTTCTGGTGACAGTAACCTATCTATCTGCAGGGCTGGGGTGATATGCTGGTTCTGGTGACAGTAACCTATCTATCTGCAGGGCTGGGGTGACAGTAACCTATCTATCTGCAGGGCTGGGGTGATATGCTGGGTCTGGTGAGAGTAACGTATCTGCAGGACTGGGGTGATATGCTGGGTCTGGTGACAGTAACCTATCTATCTGCAGGGCTGGGGTGATATGCTGGGTCTGGTGACAGTAACCTATCTATCTGCAGGGCTGGGGTGATATGCTGGGTCTGGTGACAGTAACCTATCTATCTGCAGGGCTGGGGTGATATGCTGGGTCTGGTGACAGTAACCTATCTATCTGCAGGGCTTAGGTGATATGCTGGGTCTGGTGACAGTAACCTATCTATCTGCAGGACTGGGGTGATATGCTGGTTCTGGTGACAGTAACCTATCTATCTGCAGGGCTGGGGTAATATGCTGGGTCTGGTGACAGTAACCTATCTATCTGCAGGGCTGGGGTGATATGCTGGTTCTGGTGACAGTAACCTATCTATCTGCAGGGCTGGGGTGATATGCTGGGTCTGGTGACACTAACCTATCTATCTGCAGGGCTGGGGTGATATGCTGGGTCTGGTGACAGTAACCTATCTATCTGCAGGGCTGGGGTGATATGCTGGGTCTGGTGACAGTAACCTATCTATCGGCAGGGCTGGGGTGATATGCTGGGTCTGGTGACACTAACCTATCTATCTGCAGGGCTGGGGTAATATACTGCGGTCTGGTGACAGTAACCTATCTATCTGCAGGGCTGGGGTGATATGCTGTTTCTGGTGACAGTAACCTATCTATCTGCAGGGCTGGGGTGATATGCTGGTTCTGGTGACAGTAACCTATCTATCTGCAGGACTGGGGTGATATGCTGGTTCTGGTGACAGTAACCTATCTATCTGCAGGGCTGGGGTGATATGCTGGTTCTGGTGACAGTAACCTATCTATCTGCAGGGCTGGGGTGATATGCTGGTTCTGGTGACAGTAACCTATCTATCTGCAGGACTGGGGTGATATGCTGGTTCTGGTGACAGTAACCTATCTATCTGCAGGGCTGGGGTGATATGCTGGTTCTGGTGACAGTAACCTATCTATCTGCAGGGCTGGGGTGATATGCTGGGTCTGGTGACAGTAACCTATCTATCTGCAGGGCTGGGGTGATATGCTGGGTCTGGTGACAGTAACCTATCTATCTGCAGGGCTGGGGTGATATGCTGGCTCTGGAGACAGTAACCTATCTATCTGCAGGGCTGGGGTGATATGCTGGTTCTGGTGACACAAACCTATCTATCTGCAGGGCTGGGGTGATATGCTGGTTCTGGTGACAGTAACCTATCTATCTGCAGGGCTGGGGTGATATGCTGGTTCTGGTGACAGTAACCTATCTATCTGCAGGGCTGGGGTAATATGCTGGTTCTGGTGACAGTAACCTATCTATCTGCAGGGCTGGGGTGATATGCTGGTTCTGGTGACAGTAACCTATCTATCTGCAGGGCTGGGGTGATATGCTGGTTCTGGTGACAGTAACCTATCTATCTGCAGGGCTGGGGTGATATGCTGGTTCTGGTGACACTAACCTATCTATCTGCAGGACTGGGGTGATATGCTGGGTCTGGTGACAGTAACCTATCTATCTGCAGGGCTGGGGTGATATACTGGTTCTGGTGACAGTAACCTATCTATCTGCAGGGCTTGGGTGATATGCTGGTTCTGGTGACAGTAACCTATCTATCTGCAGGACTGGGGTGATATGCTGGTTCTGGTGACAGTAACCTATCTATCTGCAGGGCTGGGGTGATATGCTGTTACTGGTGACAGTAACCTATCTATCTGCAGGGCTGGGGTGATATGCTGGTTCTGGTGACAGTAACCTATCTATCTGCAGGACTGGGGTGATATGCTGTTACTGGTGACAGTAACCTATCTATCTGCAGGGCTGGGGTGATATGCTGGTTCTGGTGACAGTAACCTATCTATCTGCAGGGCTGGGGTGATATGCTGGGTCTGGTGACAGTAACCTATCTATCTGCAGGACTGGGGTGATATGCTGGTTCTGGTGACAGTAACCTATCTATCTGCAGGGCTGGGGTGATATGCTGGTTCTGGTGACAGTAACCTATCTATCTGCAGGGCTGGGGTGATATGCTGGTTCTGGTGACAGTAACCTATCTATCTGCAGGGCTGGGGTGATATGCTGGTTCTGGTGACACTAACCTATCTATCTGCAGGACTGGGGTGATATGCTGGGTCTGGTGACAGTAACCTATCTATCTGCAGGGCTGGGGTGATATACTGGTTCTGGTGACAGTAACCTATCTATCTGCAGGGCTTGGGTGATATGCTGGTTCTGGTGACAGTAACCTATCTATCTGCAGGACTGGGGTGATATGCTGGTTCTGGTGACAGTAACCTATCTATCTGCAGGGCTGGGGTGATATGCTGTTACTGGTGACAGTAACCTATCTATCTGCAGGGCTGGGGTGATATGCTGGTTCTGGTGACAGTAACCTATCTATCTGCAGGACTGGGGTGATATGCTGTTACTGGTGACAGTAACCTATCTATCTGCAGGGCTGGGGTGATATGCTGGTTCTGGTGACAGTAACCTATCTATCTGCAGGGCTGGGGTGATATGCTGGGTCTGGTGACAGTAACCTATCTATCTGCAGGACTGGGGTGATATGCTGGTTCTGGTGACAGTAACCTATCTATCTGCAGGGCTGGGGTGATATGCTGGTTCTGGTGACAGTAACCTATCTATCTGCAGGGCTGGGGTGATATGCTGGTTCTGGTGACAGTAACCTATCTATCTGCAGGGCTGGGGTGATATGCTGGTTCTGGTGACAGTAACCTATCTATCTGCAGGACTGGGGTGATATGCTGTTACTGGTGACAGTAACCTATCTATCTGCAGGGCTGGGGTGATATGCTGGTTCTGGTGACAGTAACCTATCTATCTGCAGGGCTGGGGTGATATGCTGGGTCTGGTGACAGTAACCTATCTATCTGCAGGACTGGGGTGATATGCTGGTTCTGGTGACAGTAACCTATCTATCTGCAGGGCTGGGGTGATATGCTGGTTCTGGTGAAAGTAACCTATCTATCTGCAGGGCTGGGGTGATATGCTGGTTCTGGTGACAGTAACCTATCTATCTGCAGGGCTGGGGTGATATGCTGGTTCTGGTGACAGTAACCTATCTATCTGCAGGACTGGGGTGATATGCTGGTTCTGGTGACAGTAACCTATCTATCTGCAGGACTGGGGTGATATGCTGGTTCTGGTGACAGTAACCTATCTATCTGCAGGGCTGGGGTGATATACTGGATCTGGTGACAGTAACCTATCTATCTGCAGGGCTGGGGTGATATGCTGGTTCTGGTGACAGTAACCTATCTATCTGCAGGGCTGGGGTGACAGTAACCTATCTATCTGCAGGGCTGGGGTGATATGCTGGGTCTGGTGAGAGTAACGTATCTGCAGGACTGGGGTGATATGCTGGGTCTGGTGACAGTAACCTATCTATCTGCAGGGCTGGGGTGATATGCTGGTTCTGGTGACAGTAACCTATCTATCTGCAGGGCTGGGGTGATATGCTGGGTCTGGTGACAGTAACCTATCTATCTGCAGGACTGGGGTGATATGCTGGGTCTGGTGACAGTAACCTATCTATCTGCAGGGCTGGGGTGATATGCTGGGTCTGGTGACAGTAACCTATCTATCTGCAGGGCTGGGGTGATATGCTGGGTCTGGTGACAGTAACCTATCTATCTGCAGGGCTGGGGTGATATGCTGGGTCTGGTGACAGTAACCTATCTATCTGCAGGACTGGGGTGATATGCTGGTTCTGGTGACAGTAACCTATCTATCTGCAGGGCTAGGGTAATATGCTGGGTCTGGTGACAGTAACCTATCTATCTGCAGGGCTGGGGTGATATGCTGGTTCTGGTGACAGTAACCTATCTATCTGCAGGGCTGGGGTGATATGCTGGGTCTGGTGACACTAACCTATCTATCTGCAGGGCTGGGGTGATATGCTGGGTCTGGTGACAGTAACCTGTCTATCTGCAGGGCTGGGGTGATATGCTGGGTCTGGTGACAGTAACCTATCTATCGGCAGGGCTGGGGTGATATGCTGGGTCTGGTGACACTAACCTATCTATCTGCAGAGCTGGGGTAATATACTGCGGTCTGGTGACAGTAACCTATCTATCTGCAGGGCTGGGGTGATATGCTGGTTCTGGTGACAGTAACCTATCTATCTGCAGGGCTGGGGTGATATGCTGGTTCTGGTGACAGTAACCTATCTATCTGCAGGACTGGGGTGATATGCTGGTTCTGGTGACAGTAACCTATCTATCTGCAGGGCTGGGGTGATATGCTGGTTCTGGTGACAGTAACCTATCTATCTGCAGGGCTGGGGTGATATGCTGGTTCTGGTGACAGTAACCTATCTATCTGCAGGACTGGGGTGATATGCTGGTTCTGGTGACAGTAACCTATCTATCTGCAGGGCTGGGGTGATATGCTGGTTCTGGTGACAGTAACCTATCTATCTGCAGGGCTGGGGTGATATGCTGGGTCTGGTGACAGTAACCTATCTATCTGCAGGGCTGGGGTGATATGCTGGGTCTGGTGACAGTAACCTATCTATCTGCAGGGCTGGGGTGATATGCTGGTTCTGGAGACAGTAACCTATCTATCTGCAGGGCTGGGGTGATATGCTGGTTCTGGTGACACAAACCTATCTATCTGCAGGGCTGGGGTGATATGCTGGTTCTGGTGACAGTAACCTATCTATCTGCAGGGCTGGGGTGATATGCTGGTTCTGGTGACAGTAACCTATCTATCTGCAGGGCTGGGGTAATATGCTGGTTCTGGTGACAGTAACCTATCTATCTGCAGGGCTGGGGTGATATGCTGGTTCTGGTGACAGTAACCTATCTATCTGCAGGGCTGGGGTGATATGCTGGTTCTGGTGACAGTAACCTATCTATCTGCAGGGCTGGGGTGATATGCTGGTTCTGGTGACACTAACCTATCTATCTGCAGGACTGGGGTGATATGCTGGGTCTGGTGACAGTAACCTATCTATCTGCAGGGCTGGGGTGATATACTGGTTCTGGTGACAGTAACCTATCTATCTGCAGGGCTTGGGTGATATGCTGGTTCTGGTGACAGTAACCTATCTATCTGCAGGACTGGGGTGATATGCTGGTTCTGGTGACAGTAACCTATCTATCTGCAGGGCTGGGGTGATATGCTGTTACTGGTGACAGTAACCTATCTATCTGCAGGGCTGGGGTGATATGCTGGTTCTGGTGACAGTAACCTATCTATCTGCAGGACTGGGGTGATATGCTGTTACTGGTGACAGTAACCTATCTATCTGCAGGGCTGGGGTGATATGCTGGTTCTGGTGACAGTAACCTATCTATCTGCAGGGCTGGGGTGATATGCTGTTACTGGTGACAGTAACCTATCTATCTGCAGGGCTGGGGTGATATGCTGTTACTGGTGACAGTAACCTATCTATCTGCAGGACTGGGGTGATATGCTGGTTCTGGTGACAGTAACCTATCTATCTGCAGGGCTGGGGTGATATGCTGGGTACTGGTGGCAGTAACCTATCTATCTGCAGGGCTGGGGTGATATGCTGGGTCTGGTGACAGTAACCTATCTATCTGCAGGACTGGGGTGATACGCTGGGTCTGGTGACAGTAACCTATCTATCTGCAGGGCTGGGGTGATATGCTGGTTCTGGTGACAGTAACCTATCTATCTGCAGGACTGGGGTGATACGCTGGGTCTGGTGACAGTAACCTATCTATCTGCAGGGCTGGGGTGATATGCTGGTTCTGGTGACAGTAACCTATCTATCTGCAGGGCTGTGGTGATATGCTGGTTCTGGTGACAGTAACCTATCTATCTGCAGGGCTGGGGTGATATGCTGGTTCTGGTGACAGTAACCTATCTATCTGCAGGGCTGTGGTGATATGCTGGTTCTGGTGGCAGTAACCTATCTATCTGCAGGGCTGGGGTGATATGCTGGTTCTGGTGACACTAACCTATCTATCTGCAGGGCTGGGGTGATATACTGGGTCTGGTGACAGTAACCTATCTATCTGCAGGGCTGGGGTGATATACTGGGTCTGGTGACAGTAACCTATCTATATCTAATACATATTTGGTGACAATGAAGGCGATGTACAATATTAATAGTAAAGTAACAACATCTGGGCGCGGATTGTAGGTCTGGTGTACGGATTGTGGATCCCTCTCCTGGGAGTCGTCCTGTACTGACAGGTTTATAATGAAGGATCCTCCCTCTGTATACAACTATATATATAACCGCCACTCACCCGCGTTACCTCTATGTATCTTCCACGTCTACCTTTACACAGATGACATTATATAGAATGTTATTTCCCCTCTCACTTATTCGGAGCTTTGGTAAAACTGATTCCCCGGTTGTCCTTGGAAACTGATCAGATTTTCGCTCTACCTGTGTCACACTTGTGACCTACATCGGTGTCAGGCCTGAGACCTGCACCGCTCCGCTGTCACAATGGATGTCAATGTGTAATAATCGATTGAAAACGGAGACAATTTACAATACAGGCGCGTGCGCGAGGTGCGGTGGCCATGTCTGTCTGCATATAGTGTGCGGGCGAGAGATTTCAGCAATCACAATACAAGACTGAATGAATTGTTACACGTCAGGTTACATTGTGGCGTTATGTTCAATTATAAGGGTATCTGATATCATTTCATGCTGTGCCTGGACATCCCCTTTAAGCCACCTGCTGGCCGGGTTTGGCATCTCGTGGCCGCTGCCCTGTGCAGAGATTGGGATTATATTCTTCATTATACAGCAAGTCAGATGGGAAGTCGTCTGTTATGGGGAATCTGAGATTTCTGGATTGTCACAGAGACCTGCGAGCCGATGCCATTGGGGGAGTTGGTGACCCCAGACCTTACCCCTTAATATTCTATACACAATGTCATGTCTGACTGTCACTGAGTCACTTCCGAGGTCTCATCCTCCAGATCTCAGACTTCTCTTATGTAACTGTCTCTCTTGTATCTCTGAGATATCATTGTCATTGGATTCCTCCTTTGGGCTCTGTCTACATGGAGCTGAAGGGCTGCAGATTTTCTATTGCAGAATCTTGTACTTCGCGCCTTGTTTTGTTTACGTTCTGCTGCAGAAAGTTTGTGGATGAGAATTTTTTAAAAATATTATTTAATTTATTTCTGCTGTAAAATGTAGAATAATTTTCACAGAGAAACCTCCGAGTACTGACTGTCATTGGGGTCCGATCTTCATCCCGCCATGTTGTCCCCTGTCTGCGGGTTATGTGTCCATTCACACCAGCAATCGCCGTCATTGGTGAGGCCAATAATACAGGGCAGTCTCCAGTGTCAGAGGGGCCTGAGCTGGAGCCGCACTTGTGTAATGTCAGAGGATAGCGGCAGTCCTAGGAGAGGAGGATCACACTGCAGAATGGTAACGGATTAGCTAATGCCCCATAGGCAGCGGGGGCTGGGACTGCTCCATTTAGTCATAGGTTTGCAAATTACCTGCTCAGAGAAACTCATGCAACAAGTAAAATCAGGGGGCACAGAGGAATGAAGGTGCAGCGTCTGTTTTGGACCATGCCAGGCCCTTGCTTTGCAGTGCACCCCCTCCTGGATGACATGATCGCCCCCCATTAACCATCTATCACTTGCAGTGCGCCCCCTCCTGGTGACATGATCGCCCCCGTTCACCATCTATCCCTTTGCAGTGAACCCCCTCCTGGTGACATGATCGCCCCTGTTAACCATCTCTCCCTTTGCATTGCGCCCCCTCCTGGTGACATGATCTCCCCCGTTAACCATCTATTACTTGCAGTGCGCCCCCTCCTGGTGACATGATCGCCCCTGTTAACCATCTATCCTCTGCAGTGCGCCCCCTCCTGGTGACATGATCTCCCCTGTTAACCATCTATCCTCTGCAGTGCGCCCCCTCCTGGATGACATGATCGCCCCCCATTAACCATCTATCACTTGCAGTGCGCCCCCTCCTGGTAACATGATCGCCCCCGTTCACCATCTCTCCTTTCTTTCTGCAGGATTATCTCTTCAGCCCGTCAGATATCTCAGTGCCGCTTATCTCTGGTGTCCATGTGAGGTAGGTCATCTGATTTATTCCTCACTTTCATTACAACCTTATCTGAGCATGGATTGTGGTTATTATCTGCTAGAAGTGTAATAGAAGTGTAATACGGATCCTGGCCAAGATCTGCTGCCGCCCTGTAATGGCTAATGGAAAGCCGAGCAACAACTGGAACCTAGTAGTCAGCCGCTCTGATATACTGTACACTAGGGGGCCCCCCAACATGGCCGCTCTGATATACTGTACACTAGGGGGCCCCCCAACATGGCCGCTCTGATATACTGTACACTAGGGGGCCCCCCAACATGGCCGCTCTGATATACTGTACACTAGGGGGCGCCCAACATGGCCGCTCTGATATACTGTACAAAGCAGAGCCCCCCTGTATTCTATGGGGCCCCCCATCATTACCCCTTATCTGTATACTAAATTTGTGGGGGTCAAACAATCCAAGACCCCTACAGATCAGCTGTACCAAGACAGTGAGGCTCTGGCTATTGTTTGCGCTGTACAATCTGTTGCCCCTTTAAGGATAACCCCTTTATCCACATTGGGTTTGGCTTTCACTATAAAGAATTCGCTTTTGTTACATTGTTACCAGATGTTTCACTTGTAGGTGTTTAATTACTGTTTCCTGCGTCTCCTCGGCCGTCCGCGCTCACTAAATACGGGAATTTCTTACATCAGAGATGAGTTTCTGTCCCTGTAAGCCGCCATTGTACCCGGCTCCCGATACCTGCTGCGCCCTGTCACTTGCTCGGGGTTATTTGCTATGCACGCCTGGTTTCCGATCATTCCCGGGGAATGAGAAAGGAAATAGAGAAAGAGACAATCTCCAATTCTTGGCTGCAGCTCACGGACACTGCATTAAAGTTTGATTTAATGTTACTGACAGGACTATTTCAATTTAGCTCATGCAGTTTGACAAGTAACATGCTGATGGTTCGGAGGGAGGGAATTTGGAAATACTTAAAGATTCTGTAGCCGGCCCAGGTATGGATGGGTGGACAGGGATTAATAAAAGACAGAATGTATGGTGACGTGCGGCGGGAGCCTGCGCCAGGGCCACAATGGAACTCGTCGTAATGTCGCCTAAATATCTTAGCGGCTGGCGAGACAAGCGAGGAATAAGATTGAGGGGTCTGATGTTTCTTCAGGCTGTGTAGACACCATAGAGTGCGGTAGTATAGGGCATGCTTCTTAAAGGAACTACCGTGCGGTACTATAGGGGACATTTCTTAAAGGGACTATTGATAGAAACCATGCTATACGGTAGTCTAGGGGTCTGAGACGTGTTTATCCTTATACTGCGCCTTAAGATACTTGCACAGAACTGTACATGCAGCCGGACTGTGATCGACCAGCACGGACAGCACATGGATGGCGTGAATGGGTCAGTGCGCTATCTGTAACAAAACCGACAGTGACAAAGCAAACAGTTCTTTACATGTAACCTAAGTCTAAGAACTTCCCCTGTTTTAATGCCTAATACATTGTATCAGAGACTGAAGCTTCAGATTCGGTGACAGCAGCTCCGGAGCTCCCCCTAGTGGCTGTCACAGGCATGTAAAAATATTACATTCAACTCTGTGGTTATAAAGTGAGCGGTCTGGAGTTGGCACTCGGTATCTGATATACGGTATATTGTGATGGGAATCCCTGCAGAATCAAGTCATAGGTATGTACTAACCACAGCCTGTCTTAAAGGGGTGGTGCAACAAAATGTTAAAGATCCAATAAACTCTGTTATATTGTTGAAACATAAATACGTTATATAAGTGCACCCCCACTATGCACCTAGGAGCCCCGACTGTCCATGTATGCACCGCACAGACACTGCAATCTCCTCATCCATCCAGTTATTATGGGATTCCTTGGACTCTGTTCATATTGACAGTTTTAGGGGTCCATTGTCACCCGCGATAGTGTGAACTGGCGTCAGTGGTCTCTTGCATGTGCAGCCAGTTTTTCTTCAACGCCTTGTTTTGCTTTTGATGTCTGGAAAATATGGAGGTCGGAGTCTCCAAAAACCTGCAGCGGAGCTGTTCCTAAACACGCTGGGTGCGAGATGACCCTAAAAGCGCCCCAATAATGGTGTTGGCGAAAACTTCAGCCCCCTCCTCAGGGTCCGGAGGCCAGAAAGTGCTCCGCAATATCAAGTCAATAGCCTTGTAAAAGAAATGCCACCCCCTCCCCCAATACTGAAATTTACTGAGCGATTTCACGCGATTCTTAACACAATAAAAAGCGCTAAGTGGGGTTCGGGGCTGTAAAGCGTCACGTCGCTTATGAAAATGAACTTGAATGAAAAACATTGCATTTGTGACGCTGTAACCTGCTCATTATACTGGCAAATTACAGGCGGCTTTCTCTCGCAGGAAACATGTGAGCCCGTTATTGCAGTCAATTATATTGCGGATCTGTTGTGCTACACAAGTAACAATTCCAAATGAGCTTCTAGAACTTGCAGGGAAGAGAAGGCCTGGATGCGGGGAGGGGGTACGGACGGGGACATCAGATGTTTTCATCTCGGAGACTATACATCCGGCGTCCAGCGCTGCCTCTTGTTTAGATCCAATTATATCCGCCGCAGTTCTGCTACTTTATTAATGGCTCTCTAGCGAAAGTGAGTGGCCGACATCAAACCGAGTGCTCACAATTACATCTGCAACCAGCCTTCTCCCCAATAATGCCTTTCCTCTAAATTCCCATCTACAAGCAAAGTACAAATGTGATTTCCTGCACTTACATGAGCAATAGAAGCAAAAACTCAATAAGGCAGAGAATGTTACGCGGCATAATGGAACACCGTGTCTTTTTATCTTTGGGGAAAATACTAAAATATTTGATTTTTCAAACAATGTAAAAGCTTCTTGTCGCCAGACCCGCGTCTTCACTTTACAGGTTCGGAAATTAGGTCCCCAGAAACAGAAGAATGCAGCGCCCCCTGTAAATGACGTCAGATCTGGATTATGCCGGTTATTCACAAAGAGCCGCTGCCCGCAGAGCTAACAATAATCCCAGTGCTGCAAATAATGATGTTGTGTTACAGTAAAGTGATGCTGACAAGGCGCTGATCCAGGTGGAAACATTCACACAAGCAGTGTCCCCTGGAAAAAATATGCAAAATACAAGTGGTGTCCCTGTAGTGCCCCCTATAGGAAGCAGCCCCCCCTGCAAATCAATGCACTACTCATTAAAGGCAATGCCAGATAATTACCCATTTTGTTAATCAAGTTTTAAATCATTTTTGGCGGGGTTTTAATTACTTTCCATGTTATTATCTATATAATTATCCTAAAAATCCTGCAGTTCTGACTCTGACCACTAAGCCACATATAATGCTGACACTTTCTGTTTTCTGATGGATATTTTTTTGCAGCAGCCACTTCACTTACAGCACACTGGTTTTAAATATTTTTGCAGCAACTAAAATGCCATAGTTTTGCATTGTCGCGCCCTGGCCTAAAGCTGAGGCTCCACTTTGCAGAAAAGCTGCTTTTTTGTTGCAGATTTTGCTTCACTTTTTTGAGTCCAAACCAGGAATGGCTACAAAAGAAATGGGACAAATATAGGAAACTTTTACACCTCTCCCTTCTGCTAAATTCACTCCTGGGTTTGGCTCAAAAAAATGCAGCAAAATCTGCAACAAAAATAAGCAGCTTTTCTGCAGCACATGCCTAACGGTGCCACAATGTAGAAATAAAGGGATCGCAATGAGCTCTTGTCCCCAATACAGCAAAATTATCAACAAAAAACCTCAGCGTTCTCATATTGTGGGGCCTTGGCCTATTAAGCTGTCTGAACCTGCAGCCCCTGGAATAGCATCTCAGGCAGCAATGACCCGACAATAGGGAAATTGTGAGATGAAGATTTGCAAATGTTGTGCCTATTGATCTTCTATTAAGAGAGTGCACAATGCAAGGTTTTCTTTGTGATCTTGTATAGATTCCTTCTCCGCCACCGCTGCTTACAGCGAGAGGAGGAAGAATGACATCATCGGCGTGTAGACGGAGGCCTAATAACTGCTGCTGCTTCTGAAGCACTAATGGCATTAGCCAGGAACATGTTTATTTGATTCTTTTCTGGCCAAATACCTTGAGATCTCGTTTCTTCCATGTTGTCCTGAGGCGATGAAGTAAACCAGGCACAGAGGAGATAGAGCGCTCGGCTAAATATATATCTTACCTCCTGGGTATTCTTGCAAACCCTTATTTATCCTGCAGTCACTCCATTCACACTTTGCAGATATCAGGCTCGCTCCTAATGACATGTTTTACGATGAAATATTCTACATTATACCCGTGCACATCTTCCTTTGCAGAATGCTCTAAATGGCTTCCGAATGTCAAAGCTTTCCAATATCTTAGCAGCTCTCCAGGGGGCTTCACAAATCAAACTGCTCCAGCAAATATTCTCCTTTATATTGTATTATTATTATTATCATGCACACAGAAGCTGATCTATTCCTGGCCGGGACCGTTGTGCATTGGAGGTTAATAGCCTTCCTACATCTGCATTTTACAAGGATTAATCAGTGGTCTGTGATGGATTTGGAGACAAAATCCAAATATTTGATCCGCGGGAAAAAAAATCCAACCCTTGTCCCTAATGAATTTCATTGAGTTTCTGCTTATCTGGACCGTAATAAAGTCAGGCAGGTATTCTATGCAACCTGATGGCGGAGGCGGCACGCACTGCTCGCGAATAGACAATAAGACGAGATGTTTTGGAGTTGTTGGGTTTTTTGTTCTGTTTTTCTCTGGCTTTTTTTTTTTTTTTAATCAAGATGTTGCATGCTAGGTCTTAGTGGATTTACTGTTCACGAATACTGATCCGCAGTTGGTCTGCATTGCATCAGTAGGTTATTTGCAGTCAAGGACTGGTCTGTGGTGCAAATGCAACCAAACATAGGACAGATTTCGTAATTTGTGGTCCTTAAATATGGCACGGACACATGGCAGCGAAAATTGCATTCGTGTGTCTGGGCCCATAGAAACAAGTGAGGCCTTACTTTTATATGCAATTTTGTATTTCCAATTGCAGAACTAGGGTGGTGTGCATGAGGCCTTATTCAGACGTCTTTATGCAATGCCGTACTAAGGGGACGTTATATGGGTCTGATACATTATTATAGCTGTCTATCTTATATAAACATATCAGTCAGCGGACCCATTGCCTCCAATAAACAATAAAACAAGCCAGTATGGTTTCAGTATGCCCCTTTCCATTGTCTTGGGCAGGATTTGAAGCCAGGACTTCAGCGCTGCAAGGCTAATCACTGAGCCACCGTGTTGCCCAAGTACCACACTTTTCTGTCCACGATGGTTCGTTTTCAATTTTCTACAGTTCTCTATGTAAATGGATGGAAGCCAATAGTAATATTCTGTTATTGCCTGTCCTGAAGAAGGGCCCCTCCCCCAATAGCCACAACTCCGCCCCTTTACTATGTGCTGAAACTGCGCAGCAGGGTCTTGTAGGAAGGAGAAGCCAGTGGAATTCTCCATAAGGTACGCCCAAATCCCCTCCTTCCCAACCCCTTCCTACTTGAAATGGCCGCCCCTCCCTTCCCTATTCTCAGAATAAGTAATCCTGCCATTTGTAACCCCCATTAGAGAAATGGCTGCCGTCCCTCCCCCACTTCTCACCATGCGTGTGTCCCGGTTCCCAAGTTCTCCAGTTCTATCCCAGAGCTATCTTCTCCTCCCCCACCACAAGGGGCAGAACTTGTGGCAAGGAAGCCCGGGCCCACTGCCTGGATGGCAAATGTAGGACTGTCCTTCTGTCCAAAGGGGGCGCTGCTACCCTAGGGTCTGATGCAAGTGGACTGTTGGCCCTATGGGTAAAGCGGCCCTGATAGTATTAGGTGAGGCACATATGGGGGAGTGGCAGAGGTAAACATAAAAAAATGGAACAGATGCAAACAGATGCGCAGCCGATAATGGATCCGTTTTGTTTGATGCATGAATTCTCGTCAGTTTTTTATTAAAATAATGGATCCGTTAATCTGACGTGACCCCGCCCTAATGTGGCCGATTTTACCTTTTTCTTTCCATATCCCGGCACGCTCTACGTCTGGTGTTTTGTTTTCCTATAGACTTCTTGTAGACTACGGGGAGATTTATTAGGACTAGTGTTTCCTAAGCCAGTCGTGATCAATGTCCCCGCTGGCCCCGGACGCTCCTGAATTATTAAGAGGCTCAGGCCATTTAGTATCTCAGACACGGGAGGACCTTGTGCACCACAAACCACATCTGCACCAGTCAGAAGCTGCGCTACATCTCAGGTATAAGTCACATCCGTCTTCTGACGTTATAGTAAAAGGGCCGGGCGATGACTCGAAAAATAACAAAACTGAATGTCCACCAGGGTAACCAATGGGATCTGGTTCATGTTGGTTATTTCGGGTCAGTTATTACATTATTTGCGAGGTTCTACCTGCAGGTTTATTCGGAGTGAAGCAGCAAAGGGAACGGAGCAGCATTTATCACAAAGTTTGCAGAGTTTTCCTCCGCTGACTTCTATTTTACCTATACAGACAATGCCGGCGTATCCATAGATATAATTGGCATGCTACGATTTACAAAAACAAGACAGCTTCAGAAGTCATAGCATTTACAATGCAGAATTTTTTTGCATGTAATAGAAGATGCAGCATTTTTTGCTGCAGTGTTTCCACAATGTACATCCCCCAACCTAAAGGAGTTTTCCAAGGCAAAAAAAATTGACCCAAAGGGGGCCAAAGACATTAGATAACAAAAAACACATTACCTCCATCTAGTGCTCATCATTGGGGTTGCTGGGGAGGATCCTGGTGGGTCAGGATGCTGGGGAGGATCATGGTGGGTCAGGATGCTGGGGAGGATCATGGTGGGTCAGGATGCTGGAGAGGATCATGGTGGGTCAGGATGCTGGAGAGGATCATGGTGGGTCAGGATGCTGGAGAGGATCATGGTGGATCAGGATGCTGGGGAGGATCATGGTGGGTCAGGATGCTGGGGAGGATCATGGTGGGTCAGGATGCTGGAGAGGATCCTGGTGGATCAGGGTGCTGGGGAGGATCATGGTGGGTCAGGATGCTGGAGAGGATCCTGGTGGATCAGGATGCTGGGGAGGATCATGGTGGGTCAGGATGCTGGAGAGGATCCTGGTGGATCAGGATGCTGGGGAGGATCATGGTGGGTCAGGATGCTGGGGAGAATCATGGTGGGTCAGGATGCTGGGGACGATCCTGGTGGGTCAGGATGCTGGGGAGGATCATGGTGGGTCAGGATGCTGGGGAGAATCATGGTGGGTCAGGATGCTGGGGAGGATCATGGTGGGTCAGGATGCTGGAGAGGATCATGGTGGATCAGGATGCTGGAGAGGATCATGGTGGATCAGGATGCTGGGGAGGATCATGGTGGGTCAGGAT
Organism: Leptodactylus fuscus; assembly: GCF_031893055.1. Classification (NCBI taxonomy): domain Eukaryota; kingdom Metazoa; phylum Chordata; class Amphibia; order Anura; family Leptodactylidae; genus Leptodactylus; species Leptodactylus fuscus. Next base: position 3,607,819 of record NC_134273.1, on the reverse strand, counting down.
GCTGGGGAGAATCATGGTGGGTCAGGATGCTGGGGACGATCCTGGTGGGTCAGGATGCTGGGGAGGATCATGGTGGGTCAGGATGCTGGAGAGGATCATGGTGGATCAGGATGCTGGAGAGGATCATGGTGGATCAGGATGCTGGGGAGGATCATGGTGGGTCAGGATGCTGGAGAGGATCATGGTGGATCAGGATGCTGGGGAGGATCATGGTGGGTCAGGATGCTGGAGAGGATCATGGTGGATCAGGATGCTGGAGAGGATCATGGTGGGTCAGGATGCTGGGGAGGATCATGGTGGGTCAGGTTGCTGGGGAGGATCCTAGTGGGTCAGGATGCTGGGGAGGATCATGGTGGGTCAGGATGCTGGGGAGGATCATGGTGGGTCAGGATGCTGGGGAGGATCATGGTGGATCAGGATGCTGGGGAGGATCATGGTGGGTCAGGATGCTGGAGAGGATCATGGTGGATCAGGATGCTGGAGAGGATCATGGTGGGTCAGGATGCTGGGGAGGATCATGGTGGGTCAGGATGCTGGGGAGGATCATGGTGGGTCAGGTTGCTGGGGAGGATCCTGGTGGGTCAGGATGCTGGGGAGGATCATGGTGGGTCAGGATGCTGGGGAGGATCATGGTGGGTCAGGATGCTGGAGAGGATCATGGTGGATCAGGATGCTGGAGAGGATCATGGTGGGTCAGGATGCTGGGGAGGATCATGGTGGGTCAGGATGCTGGGGAGGATCATGGTGGGTCAGGTTGCTGGGGAGGATCCTGGTGGGTCAGGATGCTGGGGAGGATCATGGTGGGTCAGGATGCTGGGGAGGATCATGGTGGGTCAGGATGCTTCAGTCCATCAGGTTTACACATGTAATAGAATTGTTGAGTTATAGCTGTATCTGCACTTGCCCTCGGCTGACATAGATTTTAATTCTGACACCCGCGTCCTCCTGAGATGCACCAAATTTTAAAAAAAGACCAAAGTCTGCCAATAATTGTGGTACATCTCATGCCAGCGCGGGTATTGATTGGGGCCGGTGTAGGACACTCCCGCCTTAATAAATTCCCCCCTCGTCTTTTGCAGATTTGCTATTTATATATTCACTTCGTAGTTTTAGGAAAAAATTGGTCCATCAGCAAATCCATAGAATCTCGTTTCTGTTACTGGACTCCATAACACCACATGCAAGGCTTCTTGTCCTTTGAAATCTGATCCAGAGAGAACAGGTGCGGGCTCATTCCTCCCGCACCGCCATATGCTTCCGTTTCAGACCAGGTTTTTTTCTATTGGATTCTGTACAAATTTTGATCTCTGTTTTTGCATTTTAATTTGACTTGAATTCCTGTTTCTTTTTTCATTCCTGTAATAAACTGCATTCAATACTCCATAAAGCCCGGGCTACAGGGCGACCGGAGTAACAGGACAAGAAGTCACAGACAAGTCGCCTCTGATTGTCAATGGTGTTGCCTTGTGCAACTGACTCAACATTCACGAAAATAATCCAACATAAAAAATTCCATTTGACAGTAAGGACAAAAATTGCTTCATCTCTGCTGAAAAAACTCGTTAAGGCCGGGAACACATGGGACGTGATTTGTAGTTTTACGCCGGCGTTTTACTGTCAGGGCAAAGTGAATGGGATTCTAGCGAATCCAATGCCCACTTTGCGGTGCGGATACATCACGATTTCCAAAACCAGTGCAGTTTTTGGAAATCACAGCATGTCCATTATACGTATGGAAATGCCGGTGGTTTCCCCATAGGTATAAGAGGAAAACTCTGCAAACGTTCTGTCTAAAGCGCTGTGGGGCGTCCCCTGGGGCCTTAACCTACAAGGTGCATTTTTTGTGGCAGATTGCCTTCAGGAAATGCTGCAGATTTTCATTGTGGATTTCACCTTCTGCTTTGGGCTGTCGTTGCAGATAATTGCTGTAGATTTCGCCTCCGCACCGCAGGTCTTTTCTGCTGACCATTCTTCTCGCCATCGTGTAGATTTGCTCAGGTCTCAAACACTTTGCAGGGACCTTGTAATGCTGCATTTTTTCGGCAAGTGTTTGAGGAGTGTCAGAGACGGATAGAAAGCTTTCCCGCTCTGTTAGGACAGGTTGTCTTTGTTTTTGCACCAGAATTCTTCCGTTTTTCCCTCTTTTCACCTTTCTCTTTTGTGCACTTAATTTAGTAATTTTTGCAATGTTTTGCACCAATTTTACCCTTTTTTATAACTGGCTTGAGATGTGGCCGAGGTTTACATGGGGCATTCTGGTAACTTAGAAGAAGTTACCTAAGCAATCTCCAATGTAATAATATGACACTATTAAACAACAAGCTAAGTCAGAGAAGTGACATTAACCCCCCCCCCCCCCCCAGTAAATCCCCATCCTGAATAGAGGTCCTTACACTTGTCCTCACTCCCCTCCATTCTATTCTATGGGAGTTACAAAACATTGGGCTTATCCTGAAGCTATGGAAAGACTCTTCTGGTAACTCGGTGCTCCCCCCTAATAGATAGGGGATGACTGTATAATGGGTGTGGGGTCCGATTCCCCCATAAGGCCGAGGACTCACCATTTTTTGTTGCAGGTTTTGCTGCATTTTTGAAGCCAAGGCCAGGAGGGGACTGAGCAGAAGATGGAAGTAGAAGGAGGAGAAGAACTTCCTAGATATTTCTCGTTCCTTTTGTTGCCATTCTTGGTTTTGGCTCATAAAATTGCAGCAAAATCTGCCTCAGCCTTAGAATAAAGGATCAGATCACGCACCCTGGGATGTGCCTGGCAGTCCCTTAGAGAAGGAATGGAGTAACCGTGCACATACATAACCTGCCACTCCATTGTGATCGGAATACGGTGAATAGGGGATGACTTTAAATGAGCAGAATATCCCTTTAAATACAAGTGTTATTTGTTTCCCTTTAATATATAAATATAATTCAGCACAACATTAGACAACCATTCATATCCTGCAAATATCCTTCATGTCATCATTCAACCCAACCCCACGTGTGAACCTAGGCAAATACCGCTCACTAGAGGCTCGGGCTAAAGTTTGGTGTGACCTTGAAGGCACAAGAGCATTATATGGTCAACAAGCTAATTCCAAGCAATTAGGGAATTATTTGTTGCGTAAGACCTTCATCAAGCAACATAAATAAGACGGGAGACTTTCCCAACAGCACAAGATTAATTCTGCAGCGTGGAAAGTGGATTGCAAGTATTAGAAGCAGGTTAATGAGAATATTCCAGTGTAAACTGTTTTCTTGATCTGGCGATGGGCTTAGCCCGGGCTCCCTAATTAGTTCAGATAAGAGTTTGATCTCCGCACGAAGGAGAATGATACGGTTTAATTTCAAGGTTTGCAATGCCAGCTCCAGAATCAGCTCACTGGCTTCAAGGGCAGCAGCAGAGAGGCCAAGAAAATCTCCTCCATCTCCCACCTAGATGAAATAACAGGGAACAGCTCATAATTGAAAATACACATTCATGGCGGATTCAGAAGGATTTCTCCCTCCCCGGGTCTCTCCTGGATTGCAGGGCTCGTTCTCACATCAGTAATTAAAGGAAACCCAATAAAATTAGGGAATTGTGTAAATGCATTACATTATATTTATTGCACTGCTCCCGAGGTGCAATCTGTAGTCACAAGTCTGCTGGTGGGAAACAGTCAGCAAGCTTAGGAACAGGCAATCCCACTAACAGCTCCGGAATTACAGGAGGGCAAATAAAGCAACACATGATGGAAAGACTGAATATACGAGAATGCCGCATTACTAATGGGAACTGTGATCTAGTAGGGAGATGTCAGCTCAGGGGCGTGTACAATGTAATAGATGGACAAAGTGACCCCACCAGCAGCATACTGAGCGCAGCTCTGAAGTATAACACATTATGTAACTCTGGATCAGTAATGTATATACACAGTGACTGTACCAGCAGAATAGTGAGCGCAGCTCTGCAGTATAATACAGGATAAGTAATGTAATGTATGTACACAGTAACTGCACCAGCAGAATAGTGAGCGCAGCTCTGGAGTATAATACAGGATAAGTAATGTAATGTATGTACACAGTGACTGCACCAGCAGAATAGTGAGCGCAGCTCTGGAGTATAATACTGGATAAGTAATGTAATGTATGTACACAGTGACTGTACCAGCAGAATAGTGAGCGCAGCTCTGGAGTATAATACAAGATAAGTAATGTAATGTATGTACACAGTGACTGTACCAGCAGAATAGTGAGCGCAGCTCTGGAGTATAATACAGGATAAGTAATGTAATGTATGTACACAGTGACTGCACCAGCAGAATAGTGAGCGCAGCTCTGGAGTATAATACAGGATAAGTAATGTAATGTATGTACACAGTAACTGCACCAGCAGAATAGTGAGCGCAGCTCTGGAGTATAATACAGGATAAGTAATGTAATGTATGTACACAGTGACTGCACCAGCAGAATAGTGAGCGCAGCTCTGGAGTATAATACTGGATAAGTAATGTAATGTATGTACACAGTAACTGCACCAGCAGAATAGTGAGCGCAGCTCTGGGGTATAATACAGGATAAGTAATGTAATGTATGTACACAGTGACTGCACCAGCAGAATAGTGAGCGCAGCTCTGGAGTATAATACAGGATAAGTAATGTAATGTATGTACACAGTGACTGCACCAGCAGAATAGTGAGCGCAGCTCTGGAGTATAATACAGGAGAAGTAATGCAATGTATGTACACAGTGACTGCACCAGCAGAATAGTGAGCGCAGCTCTGGAGTATAATACAGGATAAGTAATGTAATGTATGTACACAGTGACTGCACCAGCAGAATAGTGAGCGCAGCTCTAGAGTATAATACAGGATAAGTAATGTAATGTATGTACACAGTGACTGTACCAGCAGAATAGTGAGCGCAGCTCTAGAGTATAATACAAGATAAGTAATGTAATGTATGTACGCAGTGACTGTACCAGCAGAATAGTGAGCGCAGCTCTGGAGTATAATACAAGATAAGTAATGTAATGTATGTACGCAGTGACTGTACCAGCAGAATAATGAGCGCAGCTCTGGAGTATAATACAGGATAAGTAATGTAATGTATGTACACAGTGACTGTACCAGCAGAATAGTGAGCGCAGCTCTGGAGTATAATACAGGATAAGTAATGTAATGTATGTACACAGTGACTGTACCAGCAGAATAGTGAGCGCAGCTCTGGAGTATAATACAGGATAAGTAATGTAATGTATGTACACAGTGACTGTACCAGCAGAATAGTGAGCGCAGCTCTGGAGTATAATACAGGATAAGTAATGTAATGTATGTACACAGTGACTGTACCAGCAGAATAGTGAGCGCAGCTCTGGAGTATAATACAGGATAAGTAATGTAATGTATGTACACAGTGACTGTACCAGCAGAATAGTGAGCGCAGCTCTGGAGTATAATACAAGATAAGTAATGTAATGTATGTACACAGTGACTGTACCAGCAGAATAGTGAGCGCAGCTCTGGAGTATAATACAGGATAAGTAATGTAATGTATGTACACAGTGACTGTACCAGCAGAATAGTGAGCGCAGCTCTGGAGTATAATACAAGATAAGTAATGTAATGTATGTACGCAGTGACTGTACCAGCAGAATAGTGAGTGCAGCTCTGGAGTATAATACAAGATAAGTAATGTAATGTATGTACGCAGTGACTGTACCAGCAGAATAGTGAGTGCAGCTCTGGAGTATAATACAGGATAAGTAATGTAATGTATGTACACAGTGACTGCACCAGCAGAATAGTGAGCGCAGCTCTGGAGTATAATACAGGATAAGTAATGTAATGTATGTACACAGTGACTGCACCAGCAGAATAGTGAGCGCAGCTCTGGAGTATAATACAGGATAAGTAATGTATGTACACAGTGACTGTACCAGCAGAATAGTGAGCGCAGCTCTGGAGTATAATACAGGATAAGTAATGTAATGTATGTACACAGTGACTGCACCAGCAGAATAGTGAGCGCAGCTCTGGAGTATAATACAGGATAAGTAATGTAATGTATGTACACAGTGACTGCACCAGCAGAATAGTGAGCGCAGCTCTGGAGTATAATACAGGATAAGTAATGTAATGTATGTACACAGTGACTGCACCAGCAGAATAGTGAGCACAGCTCTGGAGTATAATACAGGATAAGTAATGTAATGTATGTACACAGTGACTGCACCAGCAGAATAGTGAGCGCAGCTCTGGAGTATAATACAGGATAAGTAATGTAATGTATGTACACAGTGACTGCACCAGCAGAATAGTGAGCGCAGCTCTGGGGTATAATACAGGATAAGTAATGTAATGTATGTACACAGTGACTGCACCAGCAGAATAGTGAGCGCAGCTCTGGAGTATAATACAGGATAAGTAATGTAATGTATGTACACAGTGACTGTACCAGCAGAATAGTGAGCACAGCTCTGCAGTATAATACAGGATAAGTAATGTAATGTATGTACACAGTGACTGTACCAGCAGAATAGTGAGCGCAGCTCTGGAGTATAATACAGGATAAGTAATGTAATGTATGTACAGTGACCGTACCAGCAGAATAGTGAGCCCAGCTCTGGAGTATAATACAGGATAAGTAATGTAATGTATGTACAGTGACCGTACCAGCAGAATAGTGAGCACAGCTCTGGAGTATAATACAGGATAAGTAATGTATGTACACAGTGACTGTACCAGCAGAATAGTGAGCGCAGCTCTGGAGTATAATACAGGATAAGTAATGTAATGTATGTACACAGTGACTGCACCAGCAGAATAGTGAGCGCAGCTCTGGAGTATAATACAGGATAAGTAATGTAATGTATGTACACAGTGACTGCACCAGCAGAATAGTGAGCGCAGCTCTGGAGTATAATACAGGATAAGTAATGTAATGTATGTACACAGTGACTGCACCAGCAGAATAGTGAGCACAGCTCTGGAGTATAATACAGGATAAGTAATGTAATGTATGTACACAGTGACTGCACCAGCAGAATAGTGAGCGCAGCTCTGGAGTATAATACAGGATAAGTAATGTAATGTATGTACACAGTGACTGCACCAGCAGAATAGTGAGCGCAGCTCTGGGGTATAATACAGGATAAGTAATGTAATGTATGTACACAGTGACTGCACCAGCAGAATAGTGAGCGCAGCTCTGGAGTATAATACAGGATAAGTAATGTAATGTATGTACACAGTGACTGTACCAGCAGAATAGTGAGCACAGCTCTGCAGTATAATACAGGATAAGTAATGTAATGTATGTACACAGTGACTGTACCAGCAGAATAGTGAGCGCAGCTCTGGAGTATAATACAGGATAAGTAATGTAATGTATGTACAGTGACCGTACCAGCAGAATAGTGAGCCCAGCTCTGGAGTATAATACAGGATATGTAATGTAATGTATGTACACAGTGACTGTACCAGCAGAATAGTGAGCACAGCTCTGGAGTATAATACAGGATAAGTAATGTAATGTATGTACACAATGACTGTACCAGCAGAATAGTGAGCCCAGCTCTGGAGTATAATACAGGATAAGTAATGTAATGTATGTACACAGTGACTGCACCAGCAGAATAGTGAGCACAGCTCTGGAGTATAATACAGGATAAGTAATGTAATGTATGTACATAGTGACTGCACCAGCAGAATAGTGAGCGCAGCTCTGGAGTATAATACAGGATAAGTAATGTAATGTATGTACACAGTGACTGTACCAGCAGAATAGTGAGCGCAGCTCTGGGGTATAATACAGGATAAGTAATGTAATGTATGTACACAGTGACTGCACCAGCAGAATAGTGAGCGCAGCTCTGGAGTATAATACAGGATAAGTAATGTAATGTATGTACACAGTGACTGCACCAGCAGAATAGTGAGCGCAGCTCTGGAGTATAATACAGGATAAGTAATGTAATGTATGTACACAGTGACTATACCAGCAGAATAGTGAGCGCAGCTCTGGAGTATAATACAGGATAAGTAATGTAATGTATGTACACAGTGACTGTACCAGCAGAATAGTGAGCGCAGCTCTGGAGTATAATACAGGATAAGTAATGTAATGTACGTACACAGTGACTGCACCAGCAGAATAGTGAGCGCAGCTCTGGAGTATAATACAGTAATGTGCTATAGTTACAGACTGAGGGTGTTCAGAGTTAGGCAGGCACTGAGGATTCTGGGAGTTTTCATACACAATTCTGTTTGACAATATTCAGCTTTCATCTCTAAACCTGCTCTGTTTGGCTGGCTTGTGCTGGCTCTCTCGGGGCAGGTTCGGGTGAGGGATTTGTGTGTTTGTTGAAATACAAATATTTACAGATTTTGGAGAACCTTCCTAATATAATAGATTTCTAGGGCAGGATTTGAGCTGTGCTTGGTGCTGTGTAAATGTCTTGGATGTTTCGCCCGGACATTCAGCTCCTCATCTCTCAGTTATTTCCTCATTTACTTTCTATATGCTATGTGTTGCAGTGAGGCGCAGACGATCTCCCGCTGATACAACACCTTTATGTTTCATTCAGAATATGATCCATTGTAATCTCTGTATGTTCAAAGATGCTCATTGCTCCTTTTTTCGGGTGCCAAGCTCTGTTTTAGAACCCGAGGTGTCTGATTCTTCTTTCAATAGAATGTTGATTTAGTTTCACATCTACTCGGGCTCGATATTTGTTTTTTGCATCTATGTGAAGCTGTTTCCTGCTCTTTCTAATCCATAGAGCCAGCAGGATGTGATAAGGAAGTCAAAGATTTTGAACATTGAATACATTTTCTACAGCTGTCAGATTGTTAGTGTGCTCGCATCTTGTGTATCACTGTATATTGTTAGAGCAGGACAGCTCTCCTTTATCTGACCATTTTTATGGAGAGAAGCCAGAGGGGAGATGACACTCATAGGACACGTCTCACCCACAGGTGACTAGCTTCCGATGTGTCCGCTACATCTAACCTGCGTGGACCCAAAGGGGGAAACGGTCATTCATTTAATGGTTTGCTAATTACATGCAACATAAACCACTAATAGGCTCTGTCTTCACAACAAATGACACTTTACTCTGACGTGTGGGGGGTGTTTCAGAGAACACTTAGGTGTAACAAAAGCCGGGCACTGGTAGACGTGTCCTGTGGATGAGACGTTTCCTGTGGGTGAGACGTGTCCAGTGTGTGAGATGTGTCCTGTGAGTGAGACGTTTCCTGTGGGTGAGACGTGTCTTGTGGGTGAGACGTGTCCTGTGGATGAGACGTGTCCTATGGGGTGTCCTATGGGTGAGACACGTCCTGTGGGTGTGACGTGTCCTATGGGTGAGATGTGTCCTGTGGGTGAGACGTGTCCTGTGGATGAGATGTGTCCAGTGGGTCAGACGTGTCCAGTGGGTGAGACGTGTCCTATGGGTGAGATGTGTCCTGTGGATGAGATGTGTCCAGTGGGTCAGACATGTCCAGTGGGTGAGACGTGTCCTATGGGTGAGACGTGTCCAGTGGGTGAGACATGTCCAGTGGGTGAGACTTGTCCTATGGGTGAGATGTGTCCTGTGGGTGAGACGTCTCCTGTGGGTGAGACTTGTCCTGTGGGTGAGACGTGTCCTTTGAGTGTCATCTCCCCTCTGGCTTCTCTCCATAAAAAGTGGTCAGTTAAAGGAGAGCTGTCCTGCTCTAACAATATACAGTGATACACAAGATGCGAGCACACTGACCTCTAATGGAGACGTATAGAGGATGAGATGATGCAGATTTTTACCAGTTTTTAACCTTTGGAGAACAAGAGTTGAACGTACCTGAAGATTGTCTACAATTCCTGTAAGAATGCCAACACCAATGCCGCCCCATTCACGGCAGTTTAGTGATTGTGGCCATGTTTATAGTGTCATCATATTGTCCTTTACAGACAAAACCGCTGCAAAATTTACATATTTGAAGATTCATTGTAAGAGTTGCACTGTGTGGACAGAACCCTAATGTTACGGATGATCATATCGAGAGTTCTTTGATCATGCTCTGGATTCTTTGTATTACGGGCTATGGAAATCTCTCCACCGCCATTTATATATCTCTGTATAGTATCAGTCAGTGACATCTCTGAGTATCCTGTTTGATGTTGGAACCTATAACAATATATTATTCTGTGCACCAAGCGAACCCACTGCCAAGTAAGTAACAGGACCCTGTCTGGTGCCATCTAGAATAGTAGGATATTTATAATATATAAGAGAGCGGCAATGGACACAAGATTTCGTGTTCTCTTGGCTTTACACGTTTCCCTTGTTAAGCAGAGTGATGTGTCTCCCGCAGGGCCCCTTGGAGGCCATAGTAAAGGTTTTTTCCTATTTTGTGCTGCGTTGTATTGCACGGACACGGCTGTAAAGTGATTGTCCTCTGCAGACTCTTCTTCTCCGTTCCCGTCTTCCCTTGCAGTCTATAAGCTTCTGCTTGAGGTGATCGAGTCCCTTGATGCGAAAACTCCGTGTTCCACTAATCTTCTTTTTCTCCTTTTTGCAGATAAGCTGTATCCTCCAGCCACTGAATTATTAGTAATATACTTCTTTCCTATGTTCCATTTATTTCTTTGTGTATTTGTCAGATAGATAAACAAGGAGGCGGATTTAGGGAAAGTAGGACACGTACTCTTCATTCCGGTTTACACATTATAGCACAAAAATAGTCACAGACCGAGCGCTGTACAGATCATTATCCAGGATAAAGACGCTGTTATTATCACCGCACTGTAACTTATTACCGCAGCTCCGCACTTGCTGATTATTCAATTAATATCCAACCAGTGTCTACCACAAATAGGAAACTACAGACGTCTCTTATCTGCAGCATCGTAACATCCAGACCTGAAACTGCCATCAATGGGAATCGGGCAACAGTCAATGTCATGTAATAAGGGCAAGAGACGCTGCAACGTCCGACAAACCCAGAGGTCACTGGCGCTGTCTGAAAAATATGGAGTTTTTATAAGGCCGAGTTCACACTTTTATTGGAGGCCGGGCCACAGAATCCATTAAAATAAATACGGCAGGACTTTTGTATCCATCAAAATAGCGACGATTGGAATAGAAGCCCAAGAACCCCATTAGATACAATGCATGGCCTCTGTCTTGCAGAAACCGCAACGTTTTTGCTCATGGACCGTGTCTGAATTCTATAGGATTGCACAGAGCTGTGATACCAGATGCAGCCCACACATGAGTGGCACGGATTCTCTGTTCATACGTGATGACACAACACGTGACCATAACTGGCCTCAGCAGTGACCGCAGGGGTGTCAGCACATCCCTCTACAGTCAGGGGTTGGCTATAGAGGTCACAGTGATGAGAAGGTGAACGTCGTGTTTATGACTAACTGACCAATAATCCCGGGTAACATCTCTGCCTGTTCAGGTCACTGCGCCACCCTCTGCTCACATGTGGCGGTGTAGGAGATACGTGCAGTTTAGTTCCTTGCTTAGAGCTTTTGGTTGCACTGTTTGAACACGGCTCTAGTTCGGTAATTGTATAAGCACCACACCCGTCTTCTGCCCTTGTCTGCCTCAGTCCATGAAGTGGTTAAATTTGGTCTTGCCCTGTGATTGACAGCTGCCTTCCCTTCAGGTCCAGGGCGGGTTCTTCCTCCCCTATTTAGTCTTGGTTCATTTTCACACTGGTGCCTGTTATTGCCTCGTGCGTGCTGGCTTTCTCTTGCTGTTACTACTTGTATTCTAATCCTTGACCTTTGGCTTTCCCTATTGACTATTCTATTGGACTCTGATTTGGCACTGCATTGCTCTACTGTTACCGACTCCTGACCTCCTTTTGTTGTTGTTTGTCTTGACTGCGTTTTGCGTGTTACATATATAGGAAGGGAACGTCTCCAAGTTGCCGCCTATTACATAGGATAGGGCCTGGCAATAGGAAGGGACAGAGGGGGGCTTCAGCTTAGGGCTGTCTCTTGTGCCCCTTCCTCCAGGGTACTCCAGCAGCTACTGGGGAATTGTCATCTAAGCAATTCCCTAATAGTCATCGTCCTAATTAATTAGGCTGAGTGCCAGGCGGTAAAGAAGTCACACCACTCTACATATTGGTATTAGTTCCTCTCTCAGCTGAGGAATGTGCGCTGACGCACTTTTATTTAAGACCACGGAGGTTACATAGTATCAGAGAAAGTAAGTGATATAACAACAATGTAAGTTTTCATATTCATTCCTGATTGATATGATACATCGCAATCCAACAGAAAAGTTTAAGCAGTTCCATATATATCAGCTACTCCCGGTCCTGCATGGTCACCTTGGGGAGATGTCTTCTGGCAGCAAGCCAAGCATTTGTTTTTCTTGCTCCCATCTTGGATGCAGGCGCCATCTTATCATATAACATAATAGCAGTTTCAAACATAAGCAACTATATCTAGCATTCAGCTTTTAAGGATAACAATGATTTTCATACATTACATGATTATACCCTGCACAGTGCGGTGGACTGAGATGATTCACCATGAGAGCAATGGGGATTTGTAGAGGGAGGATTCAGGCCATCAGCTCCATAGAAGTGATACATAAGTAGAGGTTTTGGCAGTTTTCCCTCTGCAGACAATTGTTCTAATATATGTATAATCGCTTTGATACAGGGTTAGTATGCTGCTGTCCCAGACTCCTGCACGTGTTATTGTAGTCACTGACTACCTTATCTACCCAGGAGCTTGTTGTCGTGTTTTCAGCCCTTACTAGATATCGGCTGTGATTTGCATTGTGTTTCAGTCTGTCAGTCACTGGTTGCTCGGGACATCTCCGTCTTTGCAGAACTTTGGGATAATACTGCAGAATATAAGAATATATTCAGTGTGGCCGTTCTTCCTGCACCATTATCAGTCAGAGATTACAGGAGGTTGTGGGCGCTGGGGAGATATTCGGCTTCCACCGGCAACAAGCAGAACAGTCACAGAAAATTAAGTTTCGGCCGACGACAGTCTCTGAAAGAAGATTGAATAAAAGATGATTAACCCACATGGGGAAAAAGATATTCCCCCGACCACGTCAGAGAGGCGGTGCGGTTATTGCAGTGTATATAGGGCGGTATTCTAGTAGCTATAGCCTGGTCCTTAGGGGATGGAATATTTACGTGACAATTGATGTGAATGGGATGGCGACTGCAGTTGCTGTTTAATGGATATTCGCACATTTGTATCTTCCGTCTTTCGCTCCTTTTTTACTTCCATTTAATACATAAGATTTGTGATGAGGTAAGGGCTACTGAAAGCCACGACCCGGGCCGGCACCAGCTCCACAAGACTCTATCCATCAATGCTCTTCTATAATGTAGAAATAATCAATTCACCTATTTAGGTCTATTGAGTAGAAGTGGATGGATTGTGCCCTGCCGTGCCGTGAGCGAGAAGCGAACCAGAAGCCACTTATACTGTATCGGGCGTATAGACTGTAGTATTTAGCAGTGGGAGGCAAATGCCAGGAGTAGGTGGACAAGTGCACGTGATGGACATAGGTGGACAAGTGCACGTGATAGACATAGGTGGACAAGTGCACGTGATAGACATAGGTGGAGAAGTGCACGTGATAGACATAGGTGGACAAGTGCACGTGATAGACATAGGTGGACAAGTGCACGTGATAGACATAGGTGGACAAGTGCACGTGATAGACATAGGTGGACAAGTGCACGTGATAGACATAGGTGGACAAGTGCACGTGATAGACATAGGTGGACAAGTGCACGTGATAGACATAGGTGGACAAGTGCACATGATAGACATAGGAGGACAAGTGCACGTGATACACATAGGAGGACAAGTGCACGTGATACACATAGGAGGACAAGTGCACGTGATAGACATAGGTGGCCAAGTGCACATGATAGACATAGGAGGACAAGTGCACATGATAGATATAGGTGGCCAAGTGCACGTGATAGAAATAGGAGGACAAGTGCACGTGATAGACATAGGAGGACAAGTGCACGTGATACACATAGGAGGACAAGTGCACGTGATAGACATAGGAGGACAAGTGCACGTGATAAACATAGGTGGACAAGTGCACGTGATAGACATAGGTGGACAAGTGCACGTGATAAACATAGGTGGACAAGTGCACGTGATAGAAATAGGTGGACAAGTGCACGTGATAGACATAGGTGGACAAGTGCACGTGATAAACATAGGTGCACAAATGCACGTGATAGACATAGGAGGACAAGTGCACGTGATAGACATAGGTGGACAAGTGCACGTGATAAACATAGGAGGACAAGTGCACGTGATAGATATAGGTGGACAAGTGCACGTGATAGACATAGGTGGACAAGTGCACGTGATAAACATAGGTGGACAAGTGCACGTGATAGACATAGGTGGACAAGTGCACGTGATAGACATAGGTGGACAAGTGCACGTGATAGACATAGGTGCACAAGTGCACGTGATAGACATAGGTGGACAAGTGCACGTGATAAACATAGGTGCACAACTGCACGTGATAGACATAGGTGGACAAGTGCACATGATATCTATACTGTATGTAGTTGCTCAGTCTTTGCAGGACTGTGGGATCGGTCTTACTTCCCCCTTCTGCTGTAAGAACCCAAACATCTTTGCATATGACTTTGAAATTTGCCTTTAAAGATTCTCATCTATTCACATTTCTAGTTTGCACATTTAGGTAGGAAGCTTTCTCGTGGCTGTGCAGAAACCCAAGTGTTTTATAAATCCATACAATCCGGTGGGCAAACAATTGGACTGTTTCACTATCACGTTGCACTACGGTCCCTGAACACTACGGTGCAGTAAGTTTTGCTTTTGTTGCTATATGCATAGTATTAGAATTCTTCCCTATAGGTTAATTCCATACATAACTGTGTAACATATGACCCGTATGTGTGCAGGAGCATAAGGATGTACATGAGGACCCTATAGAAGTCTATGGTTGCTGTACTGGGGCCCCGTCCAGGTGTATAATGAGGTGGAATAGTCCCTGTGCATGAGGCCTAAAGCTATAAAATGCTGCCGAATAACATAAAGCTGTAAAGCAGTAAATCAGCGCGGTGTCGGCCTCCTCCTCATCTATATGATTACCCTTTAATCCCATTCAGATGACTGTTCTCCCTCCTCCCGGTAATATCCAGCGGACTCCCGGGGAGTGTGATTTTCCAGTGTAAGCCTCTTCACATGGAGTATGAATGAGATAACAATATACTGATATTTGCCCGAGGATTAGCTGAATTATTTCACTTGTTAATCAACCATTTAGAACTCCTTGTAAGAGGCGCGTTTATCATTGAGATGTAAGTGCGGAAACCAAACAAAAATGGAACATGAAAGCCATTGTTGTTTTCCTCTCAGATTCTTTATTAAATCTGTTTCTGCAAATCTTCTCTTTCTTTATTCGGAAAAATGATCTGTGTTTGTTCGGAGGATGTCCTGGTGACTTGCTGTGATATCTAATCTGCCGGGAAGACACCTTAGCCTGCAAATCGATTGTACATGTCTAACAGAAGAGAAGATATGGAGATGCTGCAGCAAATATAACCGTTTGTCCCCTGTATACAGCCCGTGTATACAGGGGACAGGGGATACTAACCAAAGGACTGGGTACAAGAATACTGGCCCATTGCTAGGATCCAGGGTATCCATCTGCCACCTCTGATAGGATATAGTCGCCATGTACGTGCAAGCAGGACTTGTCGCTTCACATTTTTCGGGACCCCATTATAGTCTATGGATACTGGAGACTTCTATATATTCTAAACTTCAGTCTGTTTAATGGAAGTAAATGTTCCATCCCCCGCTGAGCCAGTTTTGTCCTCTCCCTTTGTTCCGCACCTTTATTATAGCGGTTGTATGATGCCAGCACGGCCGTCTGTGTACGCATTAAGAGTGCGGAATTATATATTGACGGTCGTCAGCGTGCGGCCTAATGGCTCTCCCCGCTGTGTCCCATGCAAATCAATAGATCATCACTGTACAGACTGAATAATGTAGTCGCCTCGTCTCAATGTGGCTCGTGCACTTGACACGAGGGCCAGAAATGAAGGGCCGCCGAGCCATTTGCAGAGAGGACGTTTATTTCTCTGTTAGGAATTGGCTGCAGAATTGTGACAAATGACCGCTCGCATAAGTCGTGTATCCTGGTGTCACCGAGACGTCTCCTGGTGATACTTTGTGTCTCCGCTCGCTGCATTGTGTGCGGACATCATTTCTTGAAATGTCTACACAAACCATAAGGTCAAGGCTCGGAGACGTCCTGACATTTACAAGTCTCCCTGCTCTTCTGTTACTAGACTAACAGTTATCTTATAGGTGACCCTAAAACATCCTAAATTAAGGTTCAGGCCAGGCCGACCATGCAGGACATAATGGTGGTGGTGAGCGACCCCTCGCCAATGGAGTCACTCTAAGACCTGTGTATATGGGCAGATCTGCAGATCATATCACCTGGACCGTGGACATTATACATTATATATATATATATCCTTGGGGAACCCTCCTGACCAGCTGAATTGGATGGAGCCCCCTGATCTGACCCTGCTTTTCCCATCCTACAGACATTTGTACCAGTCCAGGTTATTTGGACCCCTGTAGTCTCCGCAGCCTGCAGATGAATCAGGAGGTGAAGCTTTAATGTGACCTTCAGTAATAAAGTTTTAGCTCCATTATCACGAGACGTTTGTGTCCTGTGTGACTTCTACTTGTAGTCCGATCGAACCTCACCTGTCCCTCCATCAGTCCTGAATGTTATCAGGCACCTGAATCTCCAACACGGGAGCCTGTCCCAGACACATTGATCAGTTATGCTAAATGCATTGAATCAGGGCTCGCGACACGTCGTAATACGGTGTGGCATTTAATCAATGGCGGCGTGGCGTGCGGACGGATTCTTTTTATAGAAGGGCCTATATTTAATGCACTAATTGAATACTCTGCGATAGTGAAGAGCCCCTGGCAAATAGAGAAAGACGCCGAAAATAGGGAACTCCTGACTAGTGACACGTGTGACCTAATGTACTGTCCAGCATAACATGGCTTGTGTCTAGTATTACAGGGGACGTCCATGGGTAGTGTCTGGTATTACAGGGGACGTCCATGGGTAGTGTCTGGTATTACAGGGGACGTCCATAACGTGTCCATAAGTAGTGTCTGGTATTACAGGGGATGTCCATGGGTAGTGTCTGGTATTATAGGGGATGTCCATGGGTAGTGTCTGGTATTACAGGGGATGTCCATGGGTAGTGTCTGGTATTATAGGGGATGTCCATGGGTAGTGTCCGGTATTACAGGGGATGTCCATGGGTAGTGTCTGGTATTACAGGGGATGTCCATGGGTAGTGTCTGGTATTACAGGGGATGTCCATGGGTAGTGTCTGGTATTCCAGGGGATGTCCATGGGTAGTGTCCGGTATTCCAGGGGATGTCCATGGGTAGTGTCTGGTATTACAGGGGATGTCCATGGGTAGTGTCTGGTATTCCAGGGGATGTCCATGGGTGGTGTCCGGTATTCCAGGGGATGTCCATGGGTAGTGTCCGGTATTCCAGGGGATGTCCATGGGTAGTGTCTGGTATTCCAGGGGATGTCCATGGGTGGTGTCCGGTATTCCAGGGGATGTCCATGGGTAGTGTCCGGTATTCCAGGGGATGTCCATGGGTAGTGTCTGGTATTCCAGGGGATGTCCATGGGTAGTGTCTGGTATTCCAGGGGATGTCCATGGGTAGTGTCTGGTATTCCAGGGGATGTCCATGGGTAGTGTCTGGTATTCCAGGGGATGTCCATGGGTAGTGTCTGGTATTACAGGGGACATCCATGGGTAGTGTTCGGTATTACAGGGGATGTCCATGGGTAGTGTCCGGTATTCCAGGGGATGTCCATGGGTAGTGTCTGGTATTACAGGGGACATCCATGGGTAGTGTCTGGTATTACAGGGGACATCCATGGGTAGTGTTCGGTATTACAGGGGATGTCCATGGGTAGTGTCCGGTATTCCAGGGGATGTCCATGGGTAGTGTTCGGTATTACAGGGGATGTCCATGGGTAGTGTCCGGTATTCCAGGGGATGTCCATGGGTAGTGTCTGGTATTCCAGGGGATGTCCATGGGTAGTGTCTGGTATTCCAGGGGATGTCCATGGGTAGTGTCTGGTATTACAGGGGATGTCCATGGGTAGTGTCTGGTATTACAGGGGACATCCATGGGTAGTGTTCGGTATTACAGGGGATGTCCATGGGTAGTGTCCGGTATTCCAGGGGATGTCCATGGGTAGTGTCTGGTATTACAGGGGACATCCATGGGTAGTGTGTGGTAGTACAACCTCATTGCCTCATTTGCGTAATATGAAGTGTTCTTAAGACGTTTTACTTATTTTTAGCGGTACAGATTGCACTTTATAACAACACTATTTACTACTCTGTACACCTTGAGAAGCCGAAAAAAAATTGCAATGTGATAAATTGGGGGAAATAGCAGAGACCAGATTTCTTTCTGGTTTTGTTTTAATAGTGGGCACTCTCTGCTGCAAATAACACATTGCATATATCCTGCAGGTCACGGACGCTGCGCGCCATATAGGCCTTTTATTACACTTTCATATAACATAGACCTACACTCATCCTCCAGAGTAAGGTGACACTATAAGTGCCACCATTATCCACATAGACAGCTATTACAGGCGCGTATTCCCCGGGGTCTGCGCGGAGATGAGCACATATCACCTTTCTTGTTAATAATGGCGCGGCTCTTACATTAATTGGTCTGTGCCGCTTTCTTATTATACTCGGCATTCTCTTCTTCCGCCGTTAGGGCCACCATGACTATCTCATTGCACACCAGTCCAACAAGGAAGACATTCATGAAATTGTAATTTATATCCAGCCATTCCACCTTACATTTGTAGGATTCGGCGAGTTTAAGGTTGACGATTGAATGGGAATCATTTGCTCATCCATTACATGTAGCGATGGGCTCAGCCCGTGGCAGGAGCGCATCGTCCGCTGTCAATAAGCGCGTCCAATCCTTCCTTTACTGCACCTCAGTCTCTTAGATCCAGATGGACAATGCGGCCTTGTTAATATGTGCGGCGCGTTTCCCGCAGACTCCAGCTCTTCCATCCTAGGTGTGAGGAGACCGGTCCTAGCAGATTACAAAGAAAAGAAACAATGTCTCCAAATTTACAACCCTTTCAATGTCAAGATAAGAACTGTGCTGTTTATGTTTTTTACCTTCGGCCAGAGAGGACATGTGTAGGATTTTCCTTCCGTCTACATCGTCAGCAGACCTTCCTCATCATCTCATGGATACAATGAGCCCTGGAGTGACTGCTGAGATCTCCGTCCTCCGCTCCAACAATTACCCTCTCATATAATGTAATTAAGACTCAGCAAATGTGTTTGCCCGGTCCGCTGATACGCCGGCTCATGGAATACAATGGCTGAAGCTATTTGCCAATTACTGACTGAATGTAATTCATAAACTCATTGCACTGGTTCAGTCTATTCTAAGCGAAAGTGGATTGCAAAGTAATTCATCATGTCGCCAAAGCTCTAATTGGTCCGATGATCATTGAATATATTAACACTCTATCTAAGGTGGTCATGAATACCAGATAGTGGTTGGCAGATGTTCTAGGGTGGTCATACACATCAGATAGTGGTTGGCAGATGTTCTAGGTTGGTCATACACATCAGATAGTGGTTGGCAGCTGTTCTAGGTTGGTCATACACATCAGATAGTGGTTGGCAGATGTTCTAGGGTGGTCATACACATCAGATAGTGGTTGGCAGCTGTTCTAGGTTGGTGATAAACCTCAGATAGTTGTTGGCAGATGTTCTAGGTTGGTCATACACATCAGATAATGGTTGGCAGCTGTTCTAGGTTGGTGATAAACCTCAGATAGTGGTTGGCAGATGTTCTAGGTTGGTCATACACATCAGATAATGGTTGGCAGCTGTTCTAGGTTGGTCATACACATCAGATAGTGGTTGGCAGATGTTCTAGGTTGGTCATACACATCAGATAGTGGTTGGCAGCTGTTCTAGGTTGGCCATACACATCAGATAGTGGTTGGCAGCTGTTCTAGGTTGGTGATAAACCTCAGATAGTTGTTGGCAGCTGTTCTAGGTTAGCCATACACATCAGATAGTGGTTGGCAGCTGTTCTAGGTTGGTGATAAACCTCATATAGTAGTTGGCAGCTGTTCTAGGGTAGTCATACACATCAGATAGTGGTTGGCAGATGTTCTAGGTTGGTCATACACATCATATAGTGGTTGGCATCTGCTCTAGGCTGGTCATACACATCAGATAGTGGTTGGCAGATGTTCTAGGTTGGTCATACACATCAGATAGTGGTTGGCAGATGTTCTAGGTTGGTCATACACATCAGATAGTGCTTGGCTGCTACTCTAGGTTGGTCATACACATCAGATAGTGGTTGGCAGCTGTTTTAGGTTGGTCATACACATCAGATAGTGGTTGGCAGCTGTTCTAGGTTGGTCATACACATCAGATAGTGGTTGGCAGATGTTCTAGGTTGGCCATACACATCAGATAGTGGTTGGCAGCTGTTCTAGGTTGGTCATACATATCAGATAGTGGTTGGCAGCTGTTTTAGGTTGGTCATACACATCAGATAGTGGTTGGCAGCTGTTCTAGGTTGGTCATACACATCAGATAGTGGTTGGCAGATGTTCTAGGTTGGTCATACACATCAGATAGTGGTTGGCAGCTGTTCTACGTTGGTCATACACATCAGATAGTGGTTGGCAGCTGTTCTAGCTTGGTCATACACATCAGATAGTGGTTGGCTGCTGCTCTAGGTTGGTCATACACATCAGATAGTGGTTGGCAGCTGCTCTAGGTTGGTCATACACATCAGATAGTGGTTGGCATCTGCTCTAGGTTGGTCATATACATCAGATAGTGGATGTCAGCTGTTCCAGGTTGGTCATACACATCAGATAGTGGTTGGCATCTGCTCTAGGTTGGTCATACACATCAGATAGTGGTTGGCAGCTGCTCTAGGTTGGTCATACACATCAGATAGTGGTTGGCATCTGCTCTAGGTTGGTCATACACATCAGATAGTGGTTGGCAGCTATTCTAGGTTGGTCATACACATCAGATAGTGGTTGGCAGCTATTCTAGGTTGGTCATACACATCAGATAGTGGTTGGCTGCTGCTCTAGGTTGGTCATACACATCAGATAGTGGTTGGCATCTGCTCTAGGTTGGTCATACACATCAGATAGTGGTTGGCAGCTATTCTAGGTTGGTCATACACATCAGATAGTGGTTGGCTGCTGCTCTAGGTTGGTCATACACATCAGATAGTGGTTGGCAGCTGTTCCAGGTTGGTCATACACATCAGATAGTGGTTGGCAGCTGTTCTAGGTTGGTCATACACATCAGATAGTGGTTGGCAGCTGTTCCAGGTTGGTCATACACATCAGATAGTGGTTGGCAGCGGTTCTAGGTTGGTCATACACATTAGATAGTGGTTGGCAGATGTTCCAGGTTGGTCATACACATCAGATAGTGGTTGGCATCTGCTCTAGGTTGGTCATATACATCAGATAGTGGATGTCAGCTGTTCCAGGTTGGTCATACACATCAGATAGTGGTTGGCAGCTGTTCTAGGTTGGTCATACACATTAGATAGTGGTTGGCAGCTGTTCTAGGTTGGTCACACACCTCAGATAACTGTTGACAGCTTTTCCTTCCGACTCCTCCTTACACATCTATGGTCATCTCAGCCAAATATGTTCTCAGTAGGGAGAGGAGAGTAATGCAGGTTCCTCCATGTTAATCCAATATCATGGTGTCCCACTAGCAGAATCCCAAGCAATGCGATGGAATCTAGTAGCGAGCGCTCAATTCCTCCTCTACAGCGCCCCCACAGGAAAAGTGAGGCATTACACACATCATATTGTCATTAAAGGGAGTCACTACCAAAATCCCTCCATGGCCACTTATTTGCTGTTGTAGGACTGGTTATACTTTATACCATTTATGCCTCAAAATGCAACATTGTTGCAGAGAAAATCACAGTTTAATCACCTTCATTGTGCTGTCCGTGCCTTAATAGTACCTAAGTGGTTTAGATGAGATTTTGGTGGGGTTTAACAGCAAATCCGCCTAGTTACATAGTGATTCTTCCCAGACCCATTTCTCTGCATAACTAGGCAGATTTGCCATTCTGCAGTCTCGGAAGACTCGTGGAAATCCTTGTGGGAGCCGTAATGACGGCCATATTGTTGTCATCTACATTCTTAGAAACTGAGCAGCAGCTGAACAACCCCAATATTTAGTGATGTCCTTATATACATGTCGCCAAGTCTCCGTCATGTGGCGCCCCATCCTCGCAGATCAGCCCCTTATTACATACGTCTCATCATCCCATATATTATTCTCCGTTCCAGACTGACGTTACATCTGCCCTCTCGGTCTATTCTGTATCTTCTGTATCTGCTGGATAGGAGTCTCTGTCCTGGTGGGCTCATAATCCCGGCAATAAATCTAAGCTCAAAAAAGGTTTATTGGGAAAGGTATTGATTTGTTGGAGCGGAGAAGAGATCCCTGTATTACTCATCTTAACATGGCGCGGATCAGATGTGGGGATGGCAGTCTATAGACAGGAAAGAAAATGTCACCGGGCAAAGCTTACAACGTTCCGGATCATTAAACCATAATAATTAACGGCTTCTGTGCAAAGATTTCCAGCTCCCCCTTCGTTCTGTTTTTTATTCCATCACAAAAGGAATTTCGTAATCGCCGATGAAGTTATGGAAATAATTCATACAACAATTTGTAATGTTATTAGGTGGCAGCTCGGGTTTGGAGGTAAAGCTAATTATTGTCAAGTTACTCCTACTGATTTATTGTTTGGAGAAATAACAGCTTCTGTCTGCACTTCATTGCATCACAAATAATATTCTACCTCCTAATGTTCCAGAGGCGGAGGGCGAGCGGCAAGGGCTGCGCCCTGCCATCCGGGGATACGGCTCAGCAGATTTATACCGTCCTGCAGGGCTGTCTATTATATTATTAGGAGGATGAAGGGTCGCAAGAAGGCTTAAAGGGAAACTCTACTCATGGATGAAGTTGTCTGACTTTGCAAATACCTGTTTGGTGCCAGTCTCAGCTTCATGTATTTTACAACCACATTCACTTTGGTAGATTGTAATTGCACATTTTTACCTTTGCAAGTGATTTTAGGTTCTTGTATCAGAACTTCAAGGCTCAGGACAGCTGTGACATTGATAAGACAGGGACTCACTTTGGTGCAAATTGTAGAATAATGGTATTTTGTATAGATAAATATGAATATAATATGTTATACTCCTATCCGGGTCCTCTGCTTGTCTCTACTCTCCGGCCCCCTGCCAGTCACTGATGGGTCACAGGGTGGGACCACCAAGTGGAGACCAGCGGGGCCCCTATCACAGGGATCACTATTCTGAATCTTGCTTTATTACTTCTTACTATGATGAGCCTGTTACTAAATCCTTTCTTTGGCCGGACCATATACAGAGCGGACCGTGCAATGACTTCATACAGAACCTTGTATAGTTATAGGTAACGGTGACACCAACAAGAAGGGCACAAGCCACATTACAGCGGCCGCAGACCTGTCCTCACATGATCCCAAATACTTCAATATCATTGTGGGAGAACTCCAGTCCTGTACAAGGGAATGAAGGAAGCGGCGATATTATTTCTATTATTTCCCCTCTATTAATATCTACTTTACTGTGGCCGAGCGCAGAACATGTCAGCTGAAATGAATCTGATCTGGCAGGCCAAGGAAAGGGAAGAAAAAGTTGCCTTTATGGTGTGAATAATACAATTAATTTCAGCTTCTCAAAATTAATGGAGTTTTTATTGCTAAGAAATGTTGAAGGTTAACATCATTGGGAAGTGAAATCCTTGTGCTTAATCCACAGAAACAATGGCGCTGATCCCGGCTCTCGTCACCTTGTCTTGGCAGCGTTCCCTGGCCTTGCTGTAAGAAGCGCTGGCCCGTTCACTCCTCGATGTAATGGCTTCTCATTACCTGCTCTGTGTTATGCAACTTAGTTATGGTTTTATTAGGGGACAATATCGCGCCATCGCTGCATACATATCAGATAGTGGAAGATCCGAACATTGGCAATGCTACAAAACTTACAATGTTTTTTTAATTAAAATAGACTCCAGCCAAAAATAAAAAATTGAAACAATTTATAAAAATGATAAATAAACCAAAAGATAAATAGTGAATAACATAAGATATAAATAAATTGGGACAGAGAGATGTAGACTACAAGGTCCTAAAGTCCCACCAACCAGATGTACAATGTGTTAGCCCTGGAGTACTCGGCATAGTAATGTGATGTGTATTATACCGCCACTCACCCCGAGCACTAATCACTTGACCTGGCAATTCTCACAGCAGCCAGAAGCCATGTTTTCTAGGTAAGTCTATGATGGGCTGGTTGTTACACTCCCATAGTCTGACCTAGAGATCCGGGACTGGTGTGTGAATTGATCGGTCAGTCTGTCGATGACATGTCCAGTCGGGGAGTGTTCAGAGGCTGAAGAAAGTGAGCGATGCCTCCTGGATATTAGTATGTCCTGTACATAGCCTACATATAATAAAGCTGGTGGCAGCACGGTGGCTCAGTGGTTAGCACTGCAGGGTTGCAGCGCTGGAGTCCTGGATTCGAATCCCACCAGGAACAACATGTGCAAGGAGTTTGTATGTTCTCCCCGTGTTTGCGTGGATTTCCTCCCATTCTACAAAGACATACTGATAGGAAAATAATGTACATTGTGATCCTTATATGGGGGTCACAATCTACAATAAAAAATATATATATATATAATAGATCTGGCCAGACTGGGGCTTTACAATGCAGCAGATTTATCACAGTGGCTGATTCTGGGAGATAAATCTGCTGCTATCATTACACTGTCACGTTGATGTCGCCTACTGGTTGGCTTCAGTGTTTGCAGACATTAGCCCAGATTTATTAATGGTTAGTAGATGAATGTATCTAGTCTGAGAACGCAGCAGATCAATCACAGTGACCAGGATGAGATGTACAAAACTAGATGGACCTCCCTGTGCTAAGATGCACCTAAGACGTAGCATGTGTACACAAGTGTCTACAATAGTCCTCAATAGAGATGAGCGAATATACTCGATCGGATACCTCGGCCGCATAGCTCCCGGTGCAAAAACACTTCCGGGGCTTTGACTTTTTACTGCCCTTCCCACCTTCCCTGCCACTATGATCTATGCGGCCGAGGTATCCAATCGAATCTATTCGTCATCTCTAGTCCTAAGCAATGTCCCCATTTTGCTAAACCAATCACTTTAGTAAAACAGGTTGACAAGAGTGTCTAAGGCTGAGATGACAATGTTGCAGATTTGTTGCAATTTTGTTGTGTGTTTTTTGTTTTGTTTTTTCATCCAAAGCGAGGAGCGGATTGAGCAAAAGTTAAAACTTTCTTAGATATATCTTAGCTAAAACTTCTTATATATCCCGTTCCTTTTGTAGCCAGTCTTGGCTTTGGTTAAAAAACCACAACAAATGAAAACAAAAAGGCGCGCTTCCGCAACATATGCCTAAAACATGTCAACATGTCTGCGCACAGCTTGTAGGATAGATTTGTGATGCAAGTTAGAGGAGTTGTCCTAGACCTTGTATTGTGGGCACCCCCAGCGATCAGCTGATATCTGCACAGTCTATACAGGGTCCAGTCCCGGCCGCACTATTGCAGCACTGCTCATATCCCTGCTGTCGGCTTTATTTCTTGGACAAACCCTTTAATCCAGGATATTTGATGTACGTCTGTTCTGTAAGGTCTGTGTGCAGGTCGCCATTTAGAGGTGCACAGAAAATGATTTCTGCCCTGATATTTTTTGAGGATTTTGCACAATCCTACCTCGGAGGTTCAGTCTTGTTTTTCACCATCTGCACATAAGATCTGACTATCTGAAGAAAATTGAGTTATTACCATGACTACAAAGAACTGATGTAAGACGGAGCCTTTATACACAGAATGCAAATTCTTTGTGTTCTCAGATTCGACAGTGTTTACTGCCTTTATCTCCTTGACTCCGCTGACCTGATGGAGCGCTGGTATATAATAAATGTGTGGCGAAGAAAAAGTTCCCCTTGAAGTGAAGAGTCGGGCAATCCTTCTGCTACGGCGCCATTCTTATGTATGGAGATTGTTAGATTGTCATTGATCTGTCACTGATGATGTAGGTGTTTACAATTCTTCCATCTTTGCCAGAAGAAAAATCATCTGCCCGCGCCTTGCCTTGCTGCAGAGCTCGTGGTGGGCTTGTGCAAACACTCAGCAGCCAGACAGGGCACGAGGAGCTGCAGTTGGTCCTTCCCTTTTTCACCAATCTTGGCAGCTCTTAAGGCATTGACTACAACTAGAAGCAATAAACCATTGTAATACACCAATAGCAATGTCACCACCATTGATAAATCCCTCCTGTGCCGTCAGGGTGTAATACATGGCGGAGGTCTCTAGGATGCTGAGACCTCTGGCACCTCTTGATGTTGTACCCTGAAATCACATAGACATCAGTGTTACATCTTGTATCAGGGGTGTCCTACGGACCGTTATTGTAGCATGGGTTCCCAATATCAGGGTCCCATCCTGTTGTATAGAGATGTCAATGCAGTGACCTTCATCCCCATGAATAGTGATTGTCCTAGAGATCCATAGGATGGATTTGGGGCTGCCTAGGAGACCCCGCACAGGGTTATATAGGACAAGCTGTTGTAGTCATTCGCCGCCTGGATTTCCAGAAACCTCCTGCACACGCTCTGCTCACCCATCAGAAAATAATTTCCATAGAAAGCTAATACCAATGACGGAGATGGCTTTTTAATTTCTGTCTCCATCATATCCCAGGTGACTACCAGCGATATCTAATATCTCCTGCCGGCCTTAGATTCTGCATTTATTCCAGCACCGTCCTCCCCTGGTTAGTAAGAGCCAAGTTAATCTCTGTCACCAGAGGCTGGAAGTGAAAAACAACCTTGTTACAAGCAGTTTTCACCTGTAATTTTGTATTATATGTGGATGAGGAAAAAAATCAAAGCTTAAATTGATTTAGCTGCTCAATTGAGCCGCAAACGGAGGAAGAAGAAAAAATCTTCCCTGGGCCGGGCTCTCTTGTTGCTGTCAGAGTTATTAGTGGCCGATTGCTGACAGGGGACTCGGGGGAGGGGGGTGTTGGGTAAATCTAGAAAGGGCACGGTGTTCCTTGGCGGGGTCTTGGCGGAGTGGCGCGTGGGTCCTGATTGTCCATTGATCTGATGTCTCAATCGTAGCGAGCATGCTGCTAATATCATTAAGGCACAGCCCGGGGTTCTGGTGCTCGCTCTCCAAGGACAATTGTCAATCAATGTCATACTTTTGTGGCCAGTAATGAACATCTATCTCTTATACCTGGATCTGCACTTATGCCTTCCTGCACGGAGAATATACGGCATTGCAGTCCGCTCAGCAGCTTGACGGATTGCAGCGACTCCAAAATATTAGACTGAAATATCGCTGTTCTTATAATCAAGACGTATTTGTGCTCACAAATGAGTGTTTTATAGGGAAAGTATCACCAGTGTAGGACATTAATATGTATTATAGCGCATGTAACCTCAACCACAGGCAATACTCCACATTACACAACTTATTTATTCACAGCTGCCGCCCAGGATCTTAAATGCAGATATATATATTCAGTGCTGGTGCTTAGTCTTAGGTAAATACGGCCATGACACGCTTCGCTCCACCGCTGCAAAGAAACAGGTTACTTCCATTTTTCCTGAGCAATTTTACGCACATCAGTCAACATACTTTGCAGTACAGGAGATTTTGGGATTTTTGTTTTCATTTTTATTTTTCAGTCAAATGAAACTGCACAAATAAGGAGCGATCTCTCATGTCCTGCAGATTAAAGAGAACACGTGTCCTCCCCCGACATGTCTGTATTAGTAAGGACTCCTCATAAATAGCAATGGTGGTACAGATTCTCCTATAGCTCCATATTGTCTTGTTCCTCTGTAATTCCTTCTAGCAATAGATGAATAAATAGGCAAATGGGAATTACCATTCATCTAATAAGTCTGCAACTAGACCACAGTATACTGACACATCCCCAACTACTAATATCCCAATGTCACTATAATCAGGAATATCTAAGAAGATTATCAGAGGAACTGCACAAAATAAGAAAAGATGTTCCAGAATAGGAAGGTCCAATGTGAGCCCAATATGAGACAGTGTCCACAATGTCTGTAAAGTGATGGGAATATGATGGCGATATACAAGTAAGCTAATAAAATAATATATGTCATGGGGAATACAAGGGATTGTTAGAACAGACATGATAGGAGAGGAAAAAGGTTATTGTTAGTATTACTAGAAATAACACACAGTATTACACAATTGGACAATACTATAACTGTAATAATACTTCTACCTATGTACAAGAATATAACTACTATAATACTACCTCCTATGTACAAGAATATAACTACTATAATACTACTCCTATGTACAAGAATATAGCTACTATAATACTACTCCTATGTACAAGAATATAACTACTATAATACTACTCCTATGTACAAGAATATAACTACTATAATACTGCTCCTATGTACAATAATATAACTACTATAATACTGCTCCTATGTACAAGAATATAACTACTATAATACTGCCCCTATGTACAAGAATATAACTACTATAATACTGCTCCTATGTACAAGAATATAACTACTATAATACTACTCCTATGTACAAGAATATAACTACTATAATACTGCTCCTATGTACAAGAATATAACTACTATAATACTTCTCCTATGTACAAGAATATAACTACTATAATACTGCTCCTATGTACAAGAATATAACTACTATAATACTACTCCTATGTACAAGAATATAACTACTATAATACTACTCCTATGTACAAGAATATAACTACTATAATACTACTCCTATGTACAAGAATATAACTACTATAATACTGCTCCTATGTACAAGAATATAACTACTATAATACCACTCCTATGTACAAGAATATAACTACTATAATACTACTCCTATGTACAAGAATATAACTACTATAATACCACTCCTATGTACAAGAATATAACTACTATAATACTACTCCTATGTACAAGAATATAACTACTATAATACTACTCCTATGTACAAGAATATAACTACTATAATACTACCTCCTATGTACAAGAATATAACTACTATAATACTACTCCTATGTACAAGAATATAGCTACTATAATACTACTCCTATGTACAAGAATATAACTACTATAATACTACTCCTATGTACAAGAATATAACTACTATAATACTGCTCCTATGTACAATAATATAACTACTATAATACTGCTC
Organism: Leptodactylus fuscus; assembly: GCF_031893055.1. Classification (NCBI taxonomy): domain Eukaryota; kingdom Metazoa; phylum Chordata; class Amphibia; order Anura; family Leptodactylidae; genus Leptodactylus; species Leptodactylus fuscus. The sequence goes on along the minus strand of NC_134273.1, from coordinate 3,578,371 downwards.
CTATGTACAAGAATATAACTACTATAATACTGCCCCTATGTACAAGAATATAACTACTATAATACTGCTCCTATGTACAAGAATATAACTACTATAATACTACTCCTATGTACAAGAATATAACTACTATAATACTGCTCCTATGTACAAGAATATAACTACTATAATACTTCTCCTATGTACAAGAATATAACTACTATAATACTGCTCCTATGTACAAGAATATAACTACTATAATACTACTCCTATGTACAAGAATATAACTACTATAATACTACTCCTATGTACAAGAATATAACTACTATAATACTACTCCTATGTACAAGAATATAACTACTATAATACTGCTCCTATGTACAAGAATATAACTACTATAATACCACTCCTATGTACAAGAATATAACTACTATAATACTACTCCTATGTACAAGAATATAACTACTATAATACTACTCCTATGTACAAGAATATAACTACTATAATACTACTCCTATGTACAAGAATATAACTACTATAATACTACTCCTATGTACAAGAATATAACTACTATAATACTACTCCTATGTACAAGAATATAACTACTATAATACTACCTCCTATGTACAAGAATATAACTACTATAATACTACTCCTATGTACAAGAATATAACTACTATAATACTGCTCATATGTACAAGAATATAACTACTATAATACTACTCCTATGTACAAGAATATAACTACTATAATACTGCTCCTATGTACAAGAATATAACTACTATAATACTACTCCTATGTACAAGAATATAACTACTATAATACTGCTCCTATGTACAAGAATATAACTACTATAATACTGCTCCTATGTACAAGAATATAACTACTATAATACTGCTCCTATGTACAAGAATATAACTGCTATAATACTGCCTCCTATGTACAAGAATATAACTACTATAATACTACTCCTATGTACAAGAATATAACTACTATAATACTACTCCTATGTACAAGAATATAACTACTATAATACTGCTCCTATATACAAGAATATAACTACTATAATACTGCTCCTATGTACAAGAATATAACTGCTATAATACTACTCCTATGTACAAGAATATAACTACTATAATACTACTCCTATGTACAAGAATATAACTACTATAATACTGCGCCTATGTACAAGAATATAACTACTGTAATACTACTCCTATGTACAAGAATATAACTACTATAATACTACTCCTATGTACAAGAATATAACTACTATAATACTGCGCCTATGTACAAGAATATAACTACTGTAATACTACTCCTATGTACAAGAATATAACTACTATAATACTACTCCTATGTACAAGAATATAACTACTATAATACTGCTCCTATGTACAAGAATATAACTACTATAATACTACCTCCTATGTACAAGAATATAACTACTATAATACTACCTCCTCTGTACAAGAATATAACTACTATAATACTACCTCCTATGTACAAGAATATAACTGCTATAATACTACTCCTATGTACTAGAATATAACTACTATAATACTACTCCTATGTACTAGAATATAACTACTATAATACTACTCCTATGTACAAGAATATAACTACTATAATACTGCGCCTATGTACAAGAATATAACTACTATAATACTACTCCTATGTACAAGAATATAACTACTATAATACTACTCCTATGTACAAGAATATAACTACTATAATACTACCTCCTATGTAAAAGAATATAACTACTATAATACTACTCCTATGTACAAGAATATACCTACTATAATACTACTCCTATGTACAAGAATATAACTACTATAATACTACCTCCTATGTAAAAGAATATAACTACTATAATACTACTCCTATGTACAAGAATATAACTACTATAATACTGCTCCTATGTACAAGAATATAACTGCTATAATACTGCTCCTATGTACAAGGATATAACTACTATAATACTACTCCTATGTACAAGAATATAACTACTATAATACTACTCCTATGTACAAGAATATAACTACTATAATACTGCTCCTATGTACACGAATATAATACTATAATACTACTCCTATGTACAAGAATATAACTACTATAATACTGCCTCCTATGTACAAGAATATAACTACTATAATACTACTCCTATGTACAAGAATATAAGTACTATAATACTACTCCTATGTACAAGAATATAACTACTATAATACTACTCCTATGTACAAGAATATAACTACTATAATACTACTCCTATGTACAAGAATATAACTACTATAATACTGCTCCTATGTACAAGAATATAACTACTATAATACTGCGCCTATGTACAAGAATATAACTACTATAATACTACTCCTATATACAAGAATATAACTACTATAATACTACTCCTATGTACTAGAATATAACTACTATAATACTACTCCTATGTACTAGAATATAACTACTATAATACTACTCCTATGTACAAGAATATAACTACTATAAAACTGCTCCTATGTACAAGAATATAACTACTATAATACTACCTCCTATGTACAAGAATATAACTACTATAATACTACCTCCTATGTACAAGAATATAACTACTATAATACTGCTCCTATGTACAAGAATATAACTACTATAATACTACTCCTATATACAAGAATATAACTACTATAATACTACCTCCTATGTACAAGAATATAACTACTATAATACTACTCCTATGTACAAGAATATAACTACTATAATACTACTCCTATATACAAGAATATAACTACTATAATACTACCTCCTATGTACAAGAATATAACTACTATAATACTACTCCTATGTACAAGAATATAACTACTATAATACTACTCCTATGTACAAGAATATAACTACTATAATACCGCCCCCTATATACCGGGACATAATACCATAATACACAGTAGTCTGGTCCCCTTTTTAGGTGATGGGGTCTCTTTAAGCTGTAGAAGTCTCATTATTTCCCCGGCTTGCACAATTGCGGTAATGAGATGGCACAATCATCCCCGGTATTCATCTTAGAACAGCTTGTAATGTTCTGGATGGTTATTTTTCACATACAGATTTTTGGATGATAAACCCCTCTGTGTAGTTGCTCTCTATGATTATAATGTAACACTCCCGACCCAGGTGCTGATTCCATCCTCTGTAGGCAGCTAATGACTGTGAGAAAGTAAACTCATTAACTCTTTGGTCCTGTGTTCTGCCGGAGGCCAATTTAGTAGTAATGTCCCCGGGCCAATCTTACAACAAGCCTGGTGTCACCTTCAGCACCTCTCCTGCTCATTAGCCTCTGCCCTCCCTCACAACTCTCTGGATTTGGGGGGAATATGGCGGCTAATGTTCTGTGCAGACCCTTATTTTATGTGCTCTCATAATTGAGGGACCAAGATAATCCTTTAGATCTTTCTGTGGCTCCTACATACGGCCGGACTTTGTGCTGGTTATTCTATAAGTGCTTGTAGAGTCTTTATGGCGGAGTAATAAGCGAGACCTCTGTGATTCAGTATGGGTCCTTGGTATGAGCGGAGAGCTGATGCTGATATGTAACCAGGAATGGATTGGCCCCTGAGCTGCAGGACCATTCGCCTCCCCTGTATTCTGTTTGGAGTTCTGGAGTTCGGAGAACCATTCATGGCCCATCCCATTCTATACTGACACACAACCTATTCAGGAATAATTCATATATTAATTGGGTTGTTTTTATTTCAGGTTTTTAATTCAAGCGATTTCTTTCGGATCGGCCATCAATATCAGATCAGTGGGGCCCAAACCCACAACTGCCACCCGTCAGCTTATTGAACATTGTGTAGTGGCCGCGAATGGTCCTGCAGCTCCGGCTCTGACACGTTAAAGCAACACTTCACCATTGTAGGGGTTTAATCTTCGCTACACATGGTAGTCATCCAAGTACAATCCAAATATGTTATTGCTGGTACCAGAGTCTAAGTCTTGAACCCAAGTCTAATACCTGCGACCCCATTGGGGCTAGCATCTGTTGTGAGTATGTACTAATATACAACATACATACATTGGAAAAGTGGCGCAGCCGCACGGAATTTAAAAAGTTGCAATTTGTGCCACAAGTCAGGTTTTGTGTAAAAGGAAATGCAACTTTTTATGCCTTGCACGGCACACATCCGGTGCACAAGGTGCAGCCATAGAGTTATGTTGACAAGACATTGCCCTGGGTTGCCAAACTTCTGTTACCTTGTTGTAAATTATACAATGTATAACTTACAACAATATATGTTGTAGTTTTGTCCATGTGTGCCCTCCACAATCATCAATTATTTTTGGTTTACTGGACTTTGCTTTTTCCAGAATCCCATCTGGTACAATCGTGAAGGCCGGGTTCCCACATTGCAACAACTGAGCAAGATACGTTACCTGCAAAGTGTCTGGATTCTGGCCGGATAGACGGTCGCCATTGCTATAGATCCTTCTGTAACTTGTACATTTTGTTACTTAGTAATGTAATAAAGGTCTTGTATTATTACAGATATTGTGTTTCAGTCAGTAGAAATAGGCCATAATGAATAATTCATAGATGTGTCACGTATGTGGCTGTGTACGGCTGGGCCTAACCTTATACTTACATGACAGTGACTCTCCGCAGTGCGACGGCCATTTTTTTTTCACGAATGTCACACGGCCGCATTCTTTTCATTGTCAGTGACATGATGGATATTGGGACAGTCCATTCTAACCGACCGTCATCACATAGGTCAGGGCTATTCTTGTCCATTCTTGTCATTTTACTGTAGGTTTCCTCATATTCCCATTCCCCTCCCTCCATTAATGTGACAGGTGGGCAAAGCTTTGGACTCCATGTGACAGTAGTCAGGATGTCTATGTAGGAACTGCCTAAAAATGTAATACAAAGGGTCAGAGCTGTGCGTACGTCTACCTAACAGTGCGGCGTATGGAAGGTTCGTCTTATGAGACTCCTCGAGGATCCACAAGGCAGTACTAAGTGCCTATAAGTCAGTGTTCGTGCAGTCCGCGCCCTGTCTGTGCAGTCATATTGCTGTTCTATGCATTTTCTTTTTGTTTTATTTTGTTAGCTAAGAATATGATTACGCATGCGCGCTCCATTTACAACCCAGTGAACGTTGTTCAGCACTTTGGACGGTCCTTCTTGACTATTTTACCAGTTCATGTTTGTTCCAAGTGCTCACCATTGGGTCTGGGGGCCAGTAAGGCAGATTCTTTCCGATGTCTTCTAGTCTCCACAAATGCCATAAAACCGTCTTATTACACATTGTGTTTCGTGCCCTTTAACCCCAATGAAAGATGAATGGATACATGTAATAATGTGAGCGTGCGAGGCCAATGCTGAGAACATGCCGGGGATTAGATCTCATGTTCTTCTTGCATTCGATGCCAGGATTGGTGATAGATGACAAGTGCGCACCAGTTTACCCCCCTCCTACCCTAGTGGTCCCAGGAGAGGACTGGATGATGGGAAGAAGGAGGATGATTTTGGCTGTCGTTAGTGCTCGCGCGCTCGGCCTGGTTTGCTCATGATCTCCCGTTGACACCTGTGTGGTTACTGAGATGTATTAGACACTGGCCTCGCTGTATTACCGCTCCCAGCGCTCATTGCTTTTCGCATGAATTGCTGTACACACCAATGTCGGCATGTCAGATGCAGTTTACGCTGTTTGAACGAACATGAGCCCTCCGGCAAGCGGCGGATTTTTTTTAATTTTTTTTTTTTTTTGCATTTTATTTTAAATTAATGAACATGATTTCAGTTCCGTGAAAGGAGAAGTTTATATAATGGTAGGGACAAATATAGCCAGAAACTACAGGAAGATATACCGTAGGATGTGCTGGTACCGGGGAATGTACGGGTGCATACATTACAATTAATAGCTTGTACTCGGTGACATTATCCCCGCTGACCCCTCCCCGTGCGCAGGCTGTTTACCCAGCCAAGTCCTAATTCCCGTGTCTGTACTAGTTGCATGTTCATGTAGACAAGCGGAATAATTCTTCTCCACCCACTTCTATTTCTCCTGTGATCTTAGAAATAACTTAATACCGATGCATGTAATTATAAGGTAAATCCTGAGAATGCCTTACTGTAGGGGTGCGACATGTTAGGCATCAAGTGAACCGGCAGCTCTTAAAGGCGATGTGTTACAAGTGCCAAAAACCATCAAATATAAGGATCGGAGAGACTTTAAGAAGGGCCAAATTGTGAGAGGTTGACAACTGGGTCAGAACATCTCCAACATGGCAAGTCATGTGGGCGCCAACATCGTTCATTGGTTAGTATCTACCCAAATTGGCCAAGACATCTCTTCGATGCACATAGGGTGTGACGGCTACGCATTGTCTTATCCTACAGAAACTACTGGTGGCCATAATAAAAGGTGTCCGTGTGCACAGGACTCTGCAACCTCCTACACATGGGGCTGACACTATCATGACATTGCTTTCTACTGCTGGAAGTTTCTAGAATCGGTTGTATCAGCCCTGGATGGTGGAAGAAGGTGGACAGATCGATGAAGACAAGTATATGACCAGGTACATGTGTCTGACTTACGCGAGGAAGAGGATGGTACCAAAAGGCATTATGGGAAAAAGTCAAACCAGTGGATCCAGCCGCGAAGCCTTGAATCCTGGATGTTACTATGACATGTACCACCTTACTAAACGTTTACAACCACTAGGGTTAGGCCAATCTTGAGATTTCAGGATCGATTTTAAAATCCAATTTATGATCATTTACCATCCGATCCCGATCCCAATTGTGATCGTGAAATTTGCTCGATCGCCGATCGGGATCTGATCTTTCCCGATCCCGATGGCTCAAACCTAACAACCACATTCCCACCTTATTCTTGAATAGCAGTGAGTAGGGTTGAGCTGATCTTGAGATTTCAGGATCGATTTGAAAATCCGATTTCCGATCATCTTCCAGCCAATTCCGATGGCGACGTGAAAATTGCTCGATCGCGGATTGGGATATGATCTTCCCCGATCCCGATCGCTCAACCCTACTAGTGGCTCCTTCCAACAAGATAGTTCCCCCTCCACATTGCAGAAATAGTTTAGTCCCATAAAGAGCTCAAGGTGACGACTTGGTCTCCAAATTCTCATAACACTGGAGTCAACAAGCGGACATGGTGTGAATAGCGAGTAAAATCTACTTATTAGCCCACAGCCATAACGTGATCAGGATCTTTGTAGAAGGTGAAAAAAGCTACAAAATTACTGAAGCAAGTGAATCCGCTCCTTCTATAGGGACCCGGGGCCGTATATACTGTAACTCCGCAGTCGGATTTTGCATCCAGCTTTCTCTTGTGTTTATTCTCCGCTAAAGCTTTTCCTATTTGCAAAGGGCAAATTCATTATCAGATCCAGATTCAGTTTTTTCAAATTAAAAGGTAATTGGAGAATGGATCGCACAACACAAAACACATTAGTTTCCCAATCCTTTTCACAACTCATTTCCCATAGAATGTAATGGAAAAAGGGAATGGAGTGGAAAGCCGTTCCGGCGCTCTAGTGAGGGGGATGGCCGTCAGCGTGTCCGGTCAGTCGGGATCTATTGGTAGAAAGTTTCACAAACTGAATCTGTATTCATAGAGAACAAAACTGCTTAAAAAGAAATGAAGTCATCATTGTGTGGCCTTGACTTTGCTCCTTGTGATCTTTTTTTGGCTTTTTGTCTTTGTTTCATCAATAAATAAATAAGTTCATTTTCTTTAAAGCCAAACGTTGGATTCCTTTCTCCTCATTGCAAAAACAATGAATATTTTGTAGCTCTTAAATTCCCTGCGGAAAATGTTATGACAGGCATGTCTGATGCTAATTGGAGGTCTGATACACGAGCAGGTTGTGCGCATCTCCAGCTAGAAGACTCGCTATTCCTCATACGAAATTATATCAAACCAGAAAAAGAACCTTCTAGCTAACACAGATATCCCGGAAGAAGAATCCCCGAGTAAGACCAGAAAACCTGCACCTGAAGCCGAAATACTGGAAACCTAATGTGTATAGACTGAAGAAAATGTCATTGAAATAAGTGGAAATTTACATATATCCCAGGGGATTGGGAGAGGGATTCATCTGAGATATATACAGGAATATAACTACTGTAATACCGCCATCTGTGTACACAAATATACTATAATACTGCTCCTATGTACAAGAATATAACTACTATAATACTACCTCCTATGTTCAAGAATATAACTACTATAATACTACTCCTATGTACAAGAATATAACTACTATAATACTACTCCTATGTACAAGAGTATAACTACTATAATACTACTCCTATGTACAAGAATATAACTACTATAATACTACCTCCTATGTACAAGAATATAACTACTATAATACTACTCCTATGTACAAGAATATAACTACTATAATACTACTCCTATCTACTAGAATATAACTACTATAATACTACTCCTATGTACAAGAATATAACTACTATAATACTACTCCTATGTACAAGAATATAACTACTATAATACTGCTCCTATCTACTAGAATATAACTACTATAATACTACTCCTATGTACTAGAATATAACTACTATAATACTGCTCCTATGTACAAGAATATAACTACTATAATACTACTCCTATGTACAGGAATATAACTACTATAATACTGCTCCTATGTACAAGAATATAACTACTATAATACTGCCCCCTATGTACAAGAATATAACTACTATAATACTGCTCCTATGTACAAGACTATAACTACTATAATACTACTCCTATGTACAAGAATATAACTACTATAATACTGCTCCTATGTACAAGAATATAACTACTATAATACTACCTCCTATGTACAAGAATATAACTACTATAATACTACTCCTATGTACAAGAATATAACTACTATAATACTGCTCCTATGTACAAGAATATAACTACTATAATACTACTCCCTATGTACAAGAATATAACTACTATAATACTACCTCCTATGTACAAGAATATAACTACTATAATACTACTCCCTATGTACAAGAATATAACTACTATAATACTACTCCTATGTACAAGAATATAACTACTATAATACTACTCCTATGTACAAGAATATAACTACTATAACACTACTCCTATCTACTAGAATATAACTACTATAATACTACTCCTATGTACAAGAATATAACTACTATAATACTGCTCCTATGTACAAGAATATAACTACTATAATACTACTCCTATGTACAGGAATATAACTACTATAATACTGCTCCTATGTACAAGAATATAACTACTATAATACTGCCCCCTATGTACAAGAATATAACTACTATAATACTGCTCCTATGTACAAGAATATAACTACTAAAATACTACTCCTATGTACAAGAATATAACTACTATAATACTGCCCCCTATGTACAAGAATATAACTACTATAATACTACTCCTATGTACAAGAATATAACTAATATAATACTAATCCTATGTACAAGAATATAACTACTATAATACTACTCCTATGTACAAGAATATAACTACTATAATACTACTCCTATGTACAAGAATATAACTAATATAATACTAATCCTATGTACAAGAATATAACTACTATAATACTGCTCCTATGTACAAGGATATAACTACTATAATACTACCTCCTACGTACAAGAATATATCTACTATAATACTGCTCCTATATACAAGAATATAACTACTATAATACTGCTCCTATGTACAAGAATATAACTACTATAATACTACTCCTATGTACAAGAATATAACTACTATAATACTACCTCCTATGTACAAGAATATAACTACTATAATACTGCTCCTATGTACAAGAATATAACTACTATAATACTACTCCTATGTACAAGGATATAACTACTATAATACTGCTCCTATGTACAAGGATATAACTACTATAATACTACTCCTATGTACAAGAATATAACTACTATAATACTGCTCCTATGTACAAGGATATAACTACTATAATACTACCTCCTATGTACAAGAATAAAACTACTATAATACTACTCCTATGTACAAGAATATAACTACTATAATACTACTCCTATGTACAAGAATATAACTACTATAATACTACCTCCTATGTACAAGAATATAACTACTATAATACTACTCCTATGTACAAGAATATAACTACTATAATACTGCTCCTATGTACAAGGATATAACTACTATAATACTACCTCCTATGTACAAGAATATAACTACTATAATACTACTCCTATGTACAAGAATATAACTAATATAATACTAATCCTATGTACAAGAATATAACTACTATAATACTACTCCTATGTACAAGAATATAACTACTATAATACTGCTCCTATGTACAAGAATATAACTACTATAATACTACCTCCTACGTACAAGAATATATCTACTATAATACTGCTCCTATATACAAGAATATAACTACTATAATACTGCTCCTATGTACAAGAATATAACTACTATAATACTACTCCTATGTACAAGAATATAACTACTATAATACTACTCCTATGTACAAGGATATAACTACTATAATACTGCTCCTATGTACAAGGATATAACTACTATAATACTACCTCCTATGTACAAGAATATAACTACTATAATACTACTCCTATGTACAAGAATATAACTAATATAATACTAATCCTATGTACAAGAATATAACTACTATAATACTACTCCTATGTACAAGAATATAACTACTATAATACTACTCCTATGTACAAGAATATAACTACTATCATACTACTCATATGTACAAGAATATAACTACTATAATACTCCTATGTACAAGAATATAACTACTATAATACTCCTATGTACAAGAATATAACTACTATAATACTACCTCCTATGTACAAGAATATAACTACTATAATACTACCTCCTATGTACAAGAATATAACTACTATAATACTACTCCTATGTACAAGAATATAACTACTATAATACTACCTCCTATGTACAAGAATATAACTACTATAATACTACCTCCTATGTACAAGAATATAACTACTATAATACTACTCCTATGTATAAGAATATAACTACTATAATACTACCTCCTATGTACAAGAATATAACTACTATAATACTACTCCTATGTACAAGAATATAACTACTATAATACTACCTCCTATGTACAAGAATATAACTACTATAATACTACTCCTATGTACAAGAATATAACTACTATAATACTGCTCCTATGTACAAGGATATAACTACTATAATACTACCTCCTATGTACAAGAATATAACTACTATAATACTACTCCTATGTACAAGAATATAACTAATATAATACTAATCCTATGTACAAGAATATAACTACTATAATACTACTCCTATGTACAAGAATATAACTACTATCATACTACTCATATGTACAAGAATATAACTACTATAATACTCCTATGTACAAGAATATAACTACTATAATACTCCTATGTACAAGAATATAACTACTATAATACTACCTCCTATGTACAAGAATATAACTACTATAATACTACCTCCTATGTACAAGAATATAACTACTATAATACTACCTCCTATGTACAAGAATATAACTACTATAATACTGCTCCTATGTACAAGAATATAACTACTATAATACTCCTATGTACAAGAATATAACTACTATAATACTACCTCCTATGTACAAGAATATAACTACTATAATACTACTCCTATGTATAAGAATATAACTACTATAATACTACCTCCTATATACAAGAATATAACTACTATAATACTACCTCCTATGTACAAGAATATAACTACTATAATACTACCTCCTATGTACAAGAATATAACTACTATAATACTACCTCCTATGTACAAGAATATAACTACTATAATACTACCTCCTATGTACAAGAATATAACTACTATAATACTACTCCTATGTACAAGAATATAACTACTATAATACTACTCCTATGTATAAGAATATAACTACTATAATACTACCTCCTATGTACAAGAATATAACTACTATAATACTACTCCTATGTATAAGAATATAACTACTATAATACTACCTCCTATGTACAAGAATATAACTACTATAATACTACTCCTATGTACAAGAATATAACTACTATAATACTACCTCCTATGTACAAGAATATAACTACTATAATACTACTCCTATGTACAAGAATATAACTACTATAATACTACTCCTATGTACAAGAATATAACTACTATAATACTGCTCCTATGTACAAGAATATAACTACTATAATACTACTCCTATGTACAAGAATATAACTACTATAATACTACTCCTATGTACAAGAATATAACTACTATAATACTACTCCTATGTACAAGAATATAACTACTATAATACTGCTCCTATGTACAAGAATATAACTACTATAATACTACTCCTATGTACAAGAATATAACTACTATAATACTGCTCCTATGTACAAGTACTGTATATAACTACTATAATACTGCCCCCTATGCCTTTGGGTCTGACTAGGTGACAGTAACCAGATATTTCCTTGTGATATTCCACAACCCTTCAATAGACTTGAGTTTTGGAGATTTCTGTGGTCTTGGACTTTGTGCCATTTTACATTATATTGTCCAATTTGGAAGGTGCAGAATATTTTGTTACTAATTTCCTCCCCCGTGCTGTCCCTGGAGTCGGCTCATTAGTCGGAGCTGAAGCTTCTGTGGGACAGATATGTCGGTACGGCCGGACTATATACATTGTCTGTAATTAATGGCGCTCCTTTGTAGGACTGGACGTAGTGCTACTGGGAATAGAGACATGAACTGTGCGGCTCAGTGTCTGCAATTAGCAAAATAAGAGGGGAACCCATAGGGGGATGGGGGATGTGCAAAATGGAAAACTAACTTTTATTTCATTTCATTTCATTTCAGATTATCTTCTAGGGAACAGCTCCAGTAACATTATAGATTTACAACAGTGAAAATAAGACCTGATCTGCAATACCAAGCACAGCCACTCTATCATGTGTGGCGCTGTGATGCTGATATTTCCAATCTTGTATTGTTCTTCTGTTTATTATAGTTCCTATTCACTCTTGTGGCTTCAGGAATATAGTTATCACAGCCGGAGACCCCCGGGACTATGTGTATTGTATTCCTGCTTGGCACATAACAGCCAGAATCCATGTCTTTACTCAAACTGCACAGACTATGGTTTTCTGATAATATTTCTCTAGGACAGGCTACAGTCACCCCAATAACTTCCCCAGGTGCGCAAAACCAAGACAAACGCTCCAAGTCCACACACGGTACTGTTGTGTGCAGGGAAATGCTCCAGACGCTGAACTCATTACCCAAGGGTTCTGTGGGGTCATTCTTAGTGTCTACACAATTGGGGTCTGACCACGAATCCCACCATACCCCTTTCCTGACACCACGGTCATCTGGCGAGGAAATGTGATGATTCAAGGTGTGCCAAACCTCCTGCACGTCACTGTAGAGCTTGATCACTAGGCTGCCAGTGTCAGAGGAGAAGCTGCATCATGGTGGCGCCCCTAGCTGTGTAAAGTGCAAGGATATCCCGAGACGTCCTTGCAGAACAAGAGAGACTATCCGGACGTATACAGTCTGTGCGCGGTTCAGAAGAGGTTCAGCTGGAAGGAATTTTTTAAGCCCTGCACTTGACAAGCTCTGGTTCTCCATGAGTGAAGGAGGGAGGGGCTGATCTTCCTTCACAAGTTTATGCACTTTTGCAGGATTTGCACACATCTTTCCTCAATATTGACTAGCTGCTTGAGTTATTGCTGATGGGATGTTAGTCATAGACACTAAACTGCTTTCATTATTATGCTCAGATCTCTCTTTGCTGTGTCAAGGATCTTTTTAGCTGCGTCATATCCTGGATTTTGTTCGATGTTATGTTCTCTTTGTTTTCTCTCACCTTTATCTTTGGTATTATACAGTTACTCCTGGCAGAATTACATGTACAGAAACCAGTAGTAGTAATAAGCAGGGGGGACGGCATCTACCGCAGCATTGGAGGAGAATCTTTTCTGTAAGAGCAGCGATGCTGTGGAACGTTCTACTAGAGGAAGGTGCCCTAATAAACTTACTAAAGGAGTTCACAAGGGGCCTGGATGCCCATAATAGTATAACATTACCAGGAGACATGTCATGTTACCAGAATTTTGGGGTTGATACCAATACCGAGAGAAATACGGCAAGTCTCAATGCCAATTGCTTCATTGTTACTTATACAATATAAACATCTCTAGCTCCACGTCTTTAGTAATTCAGTAACCTACAATGTATTTGTATAGACCAGAACAAGGTGCTCTGATGTGAGGTCTCTGCTCTGTACCTGGGCCAGCAGTAGCCAATCTGAGCACATCGGGGTATTCACCTGGCTAAGCTGCAATACATTGCACATCCCGAATTACAGGCCCGCGTTATTACAATTCTGGAGATGGGCCGATGATACGTTTACTCCCTAAGGTCCCATATCGCTGAAACGCACATTTTTTTGTTGCAGATTTTACTGCAGTTTTTTGAGTCAAAGCCAGAAGTGAATTGTGCAGAAGGGAGGAATATAAGAAGGATGAGAACTTCCTAAATATTTCTCATTCCTTTTGTAGCCGTTCTGGGCTTTGGCTAAAAAAAAAAAAAAAACAGCAAAATGTGCAACAAGAAAAACTGTGTTTCTGCAAGGAGAAGCCTCAGCCTAAGGTGGGAAAAGATTAAGGTTTTCTTGCTTTCTTGTGGTTTACCAGGATAATCGGATCGACTGGATGGATGACATGCCCATAGGATAAGTGTCTGATAGATACAGGTCCCACCTCTGGGGTCTGCACCTATCCCTACTGTTACCTCTCTAGGTTCTGATTTTCGAGTGTACCTCTCCGTCTGTCCTCAATGAGTGGTCAGGCTTTATGGTAACAGTGTGACTCTCTGAACTAATCTATAGAACTCCCATAGAAGTGAAAGGGATACAATGTAACTATTCTACGCTCTTTCCATAACTCTCATTCACTTCTATGGGAGTTACAGGAACATTGTATCTCAAGGAGTTCTGTAGTGTCCATGAAGACTGACCATGGAGCACAGGCTGTTAGCGAGGTTGGGGTAAGGTAAAGCTGAGTGATGGGGGGGGGGGGGTTATTTTAGAGGTAGGTGCAGGCCCCAGAGGTGAATCCACGTGTATCATGTGGACAGTTACTAGTATCAAGGTTGCCAATGTGGCTAGGACATTGCACGTGTCACTAGTCACTTATGGGACACTTTACATTGCTGTCCCAGGGGTTCTTCTTGTGCTGAACTAAATGACACCAGATTGTGTCCCAGAGGAGTCTCCAGACGTCCCCGGGGATATATCTGACACTGTTTGCTGCATTTGCTCCCTACAAAGGCTTAGCTTGTTTTTTGGTTGCGCCCCACATTGGCCCCATCTATAGACGGTTCTTCCACTATCGCGGTTGTATACACCGGTTCTTCTATTTCTCACTTATCTCCCCGTCTTATATTCAGTCTATTTTAGTTTACGTTTTATGAAGCAGGATTGCTGAGCGATGAGCTGGACCGAGCCGACCTACATGACTAATTTGTGCTTTCTCTTGAATTTCCTTGATCAGGCTGCCATTGGCTTGTGCGAGCCGCCGTCCCTGGGTGCTGTGACTTTCACAGATGTGCACGTTAATGCAAAAATTGTGTTAACATGACTTGGTGACAGTAATAGACGCTGTAATGAAAACATGCCGGGTGCTGCGGAGAAATGCGGCGTCCGTTCACTTAGACACATCATTCATTGGCAGATAATGATAGCTGGCTCGGTAATGGAAGGTGCGGACAGCTGAGGACGCAACAACAACAACACTTGCCAAAGAGACTTTCACTAAACTGTGTTCTGTGGCTTGTAAATGAACGCCGACTCCTTTCTATGGAATTCAAAGATCCGACTAGAAAAAGAGACTTGTCCAAAATATTACAGGGTTTATCGATGTAAAGCCGGGGATCAATGAAATGAAGGGGAAACGTATTGGCACCCTACAGCGCCTTGTACGTGCAGGTGCCATGTTCTAGGGGCGCAGATGTTGCCCTGGTGTCCGGGCGGCCTACAGACTTGTATACTAGATAACAGTAATGGAGTGATGTGTTGGCTGTGGGGCATCGATACACGAGGACTGTCCAGCTACCTAGCACGGAGCTCCATCACGTCACTGTACTTCTGTGGGTACATCAGTGATTTGGTTTGGGAGGCATTTGATAGATTGATCTGATCCCTGGTACCTCTGCTCACTAGATGTTGGAAAGAGCCAAGTTTAGTGGCCACTTCATTGTTTAGTTGGGTCAATCGACATGCACGAAGCCCACGTAGTAACCAGAGCACAGCTTTGCCTTGTTCACCCTGCAACACCAAAACTTAATACAAAGCATGAAGGTAAATGGACCACAGTGAGTAATGACATGGCTGATCAGCAGGGGTGCCAAGAACTGACTCCTGATGTATGTAAGGATAGTGCCCTTTAACATGGTTACAAACCAGAGCTTCATTGTTGTTAATATTCCAGCAGTGATCTGTGCTCTCGTGGTTTCTTCTGAGGCTGGTGTCCATTATCCTCGTCTCCATAGACTTCTGTATTGACGGGTTATTTGTACATTTAACTTCTCATTTCACTGCTACAAAATTTCTCTGACAAATGTAAAAATAAAACCGAAAAGTTTCAATTTTACCTGCAGGAAATCCTGTGCAACAAATCTAACCTGAAAGGGAAACTCTGGGAGCCGTCAGTACTTGAAGGGTCAGAATTTGCAAAATGTTCCTGAATATAGTTCAGATTTCTCCAGTCACATCACATAATTGTTCCATCGCCGCGGCCACAACAACTCACACACAAGACCCCACAATTTACGTTCGTTCTCTTGACATTTCTAACCAATGGGTTTTCGGTTTCCTGTATATCAATCTTTAAAAAACCATTGTGCATCTTATACAGAGAATGTCTGTCTATAAATAGTAGTTATGTTGTATTATACTCCAGAGCTGTAGTCATAATTCTGCTGTAACAATCTGCAATCTTGTCAAAGGACACAGTCCTAACAACTAAGGAATGGAGCAGAGAAAATATTCTACTTCATATGACTGTACCAGCAGGATAGTGAGCGCAGCTCTGGAGTATAATACAGGATAAGTAATGTAATGTATGTACACAGTGACTGTACCAGCAGAATAGTGAGCGCAGCTCTGGAGTATAATACAGGATAAGTAATGTAATGTATGTACACAGTGACTGCACCAGCAGAATAGTGAGCGCAGCTCTGGAGTATAATACAGGATAAGTAATGTAATGTATGTACACAGTGACTGTACCAGCAGAATAGTGAGCGCAGCTCTGGAGTATAATACAGGATAAGTAATGTAATGTACTGTAGTGAGCGCAGCTCTGGAGTATAATACAGGATAAGTAATGTAATGTACTGTAGTGAGCGCAGCTCTGGTGTATAATATAATATGTTTTTTGTTAATAAGACATTTCCTGGTTTATTTGCATCTTGTCTGACTGGTTAAAGTGATTTCTTGTGTATAAAGACATTTTTCTATGGTGTCCATTGCAGTTTCTTGGAGATTACTTTTTGTGGTTCCCTATGGGGATAGATCTGGATCTGCACATTGAATCCTTTGCCTGGCCCCGGACTTTCTGCCTCCTCCTAAGTGCTTATACATTGATATGCTTGTGAGCGCTTTGCAAAAAGCCCATTGAAATCCCCAACTATGCACAGTCAGAGCGGCTTTGAAACTCAGAAGTAGCGGATGGATGAAAGGAAATTTGGGTCATTTAGGAGCAGACATTTTGGTCATTCTGTATCATTATGAGCTGTAGAGTCAAAAAGGTTTTTTTTCATAAAAGAGAGTGTTTTTCCCCTGGTGAAGAGGGAATGCTTTTTAACAGGCAATCAACATGGCTGTAAGAAAAGAACATTGCCCTGCGAGCTCCGAGGAGCAGAGGATGTCTTGATTTTGGTATCTAAACATAGACCTTTCTTTTCAAAGCTAGAGAACTTTGCGTAAATCAAGCCGGATACATAGCGTCAAGTGAAAGTGGCCACTTTATATCTGCAATCCTGCACTTGCCAGTCCCTGACTAGACGCTGTGAGTGTTATCTATGAGTGCACCTGGAATCAATGGTCCTTTCCATAAGGGGGCGAGGGGGGGGGGGGGCAGGGGAGGGGTCATCATGGAGATAATCAGAGGGCATTAATTGTAAGGCTACTCAGAGATAAAGGGGGCACCACCATGTGTCACCAGAACCAGCATATCACCCCAGCCCTGCAGATAGATAGGTTACTGTCACCAGAACCAGCATATCACCCCAGCCCTGCAGATAGATAGGTTACTGTCACCAGAACCAGCATATCACCCCAGCCCTGCAGATAGATAGGTTACTGTCACCAGAACCAGCATATCACCCCAGCCCTGCAGATAGATAGGTTACTGTCACCAGAACCAGCATATCACCCCAGCCCTGCAGATACATAGGTTACTGTCACCAGAACCAGCATATCACCCCATCCCTGCAGATAGATAGGTTACTGTCACCAGACCCAGCATATCACCCCAGCCCTGCAGATAGATAAGTTACTGTCACCAGACCCAGTATATCACCCCAGCCCTGCAGATAGATAGGTTAGTGTCACCAGACCCAGCATATCACCCCAGCCTTGCAGATAGATAGGTTACTGTCACCAGACCCAGCATATCACCCCAGCCCTGCAGATAGATAGGTTACTGTCACCAGAACCAGCATATCACCCCATCCCTGCAGATAGATAGGTTACTGTCACCAGAACCAGCATATCACCCCAGCCCTGCAGATAGATAGGTTACTGTCACCAGAACCAGCATATCACCCCAGCCCTGCAGATAGATAGGTTACTGTCACCAGAACCAGCATATCACCCCAGCCCTGCAGATAGATAGGTTACTGTCACCAGACCCAGTATATCACCCCAGCCCTGCAGATAGATAGGTTAGTGTCACCAGACCCAGCATATCACCCCAGCCCTGCAGATAGATAGGTTACTGTCACCAGAACCAGCATATCACCCCATCCCTGCAGATAGATAGGTTACTGTCACCAGACCCAGCATATCACCCCAGCCCTGCAGATAGATAGGTTACTGTCACCAGACCCAGCATATCACCCCATCCCTGCAGATAGATAGGTTACTGTCACCAGACCCAGCATATCACCCCAGCCTTGCAGATAGATAGGTTACTGTCACCAGAACCAGCATATCACCCCAGCCCTGCAGATAGATAGGTTACTGTCACCAGAACCAGCATATCACCCCAGCCCTGCAGATAGATAGGATACTGTCACCAGAACCAGCATATCCCCCCAGCCCTGCAGATAGATAGGTTACTGTCACCAGAACCAGCATATCACCCCAGCCTTGCAGATAGATAGGTTACTGTCACCAGAACCAGCATATCACCCCAGCCCTGCAGATAGATAGGTTACTGTCACCAGTACCAGCATATCACCCCAGCCTTGCAGATAGATAGGTTACTGTCACCAGAACCAGCATATCACCCCAGCCCTGCAGATAGATAGGTTACTGTCACCAGAACCAGCATATCACCCCATCCCTGCAGATAGATAGGTTACTGTCACCAGACCCAGCATATCACCCCAGCCTTGCAGATAGATAGGTTACTGTCACCAGAACCAGCATATCACCCCAGCCCTGCAGATAGATAGGTTACTGTCACCAGAACCAGCATATCACCCCAGCCCTGCAGATAGATAGGTTAGGGTCACCAGAACCAGCATATCACCCCAGTCCTGCAGATAGATAGGTTACTGTCACCAGACCCAGCATATCACCCCAGCCCTGCAGATAGATAGGTTACTGTCACCAGACCCAGCATATCACCCCAGCCCTGCAGATAGATAGGTTACTGTCACCAGAACCAGCATATCCCCCCAGCCCTGCAGATAGATAGGTTACTGTCACCAGAACCAGCATATCACCCCAGCCCTGCAGATAGATAGGTTACTGTCACCAGAACCAGCATATTACCCCAGCCCTGCAGATAGATAGGTTACTGTCACCAGAACCAGCATATCACCCCAGCCCTGCAGATAGATAGGTTACTGTCACCAGACCCAGCATATCACCCCAGCCCTGCAGATAGATAGGTTACTGTCACCAGACCCAGCATATCACCCCAGCCCTGCAGATAGATAGGTTACTGTCACCAGTAACAGCATATCACCCCAGTCCTGCAGATAGATAGGTTACTGTCACCAGAACCAGCATATCACCCCAGCCCTGCAGATAAATAGGTTACTGTCACCAGAACCAGTATATCACCTCAGCTCTGCAGATAGATAGGTTACTGTCACCAGAACCAGCATATCACCCCAGCCCTGCAGATAGATAGGTTACTGTCACCAGACCCAGCATATCACCCCAGCCTTGCAGATAGATAGGTTACTGTCACCAGAACCAGCATATCACCCCATCCCTGCAGATAGATAGGTTACTGTCACCAGAACCAGCATATCACCCCAGCCCTGCAGATAGATAGGTTAGGGTCACCAGAACCAGCATATCACCCCAGTCCTGCAGATAGATAGGTTACTGTCACCAGACCCAGCATATCACCCCAGCCCTGCAGATAGATAGGTTACTGTCACCAGAACCAGCATATCACCCCAGCCCTGCAGATAGATAGGTTAGGGTCACCAGAACCAGCATATCACCCCAGCCTTGCAGATAGATAGGTTACTGTCACCAGACCCAGCATATCACCCCAGCCCTGCAGATAGATAGGTTACTGTCACCAGACCCAGCATATCACCCCAGGCCTGCAGATAGATAGGTTACTGTCACCAGAACCAGCATATCCCCCCAGCCCTGCAGATAGATAGGTTACTGTCACCAGAACCAGCATATCACCCCAGCCCTGCAGATAGATAGGTTACTGTCACCAGAACCAGCATATCACCCCAGCCCTGCAGATAGATAGGTTACTGTCACCAGACCCAGCATATCACCCCATCCCTGCAGATAGATAGGTTACTGTCACCAGAACCAGCATATCACCTCAGCTCTGCAGATAGATAGGTTACTGTCACCAGAACCAGCATATCACCCCAGCCCTGCAGATAGATAGGTTACTGTCACCAGACCCAGCATATCACCCCATCCCTGCAGATAGATAGGTTACTGTCAGCAGAACCAGTATATCACCTCAGCCCTGCAGATAGATAGGTTACTGTCACCAGGACCAGCATATCACCCCAGCCCTGCAGATAGATAGGTTACTGTCACCAGACCCAGCATATCACCCCAGCCTTGCAGATAGATAGGTTACTGTCACCAGGACCAGCATATCACCCCAGCCCTGCAGATAGATAGGTTACTGTCACCAGACCCAGCATATCACCCCAGCCTTGCAGATAGATAGGTTACTGTCACCAGGACCAGCATATCACCCCAGCCCTGCAGATAGATAGGTTACTGTCACCAGACCCAGCATATCACCCCAGCCCTGCAGATAGATAGGTTACTGTCACCAGAACCAGCATATCACCCCAGCCCTGCAGATAGATAGGTTACTGTCACCAGAACCAGCATATCACCCCAGCCATGCCGATAGATAGGTTACTGTCTCCAGAACCAGCATATCACCCCAGTTCTGCAGATAGATAGGTTAGTGTCACCAGACCCAGCATATCACCCCAGCCCTGCAGATAGATAGGTTACTGTCACCAGAACCAGCATATCACCCCAGCCCTGCAGATAGATAGGTTACTGTCACCAGAACCAGCATATCACCCCAGCCCTGCAGATAGATAGGTTACTGTCACCAGAACCAGCATATCACCCCAGTCCTGCAGATAGATAGGTTACTGTCACCAGAACCAGCATATCACCCCAGCCCTGCAGATAGATAGGTTACTGTCACCAGACCCAGCATATCACCCCAGCCCTGCAGATAGATAGGTTACTGTCACCAGAACCAGCATATCACCCCAGCCCTGCAGATAGATAAGTTACTGTCACCAGAACCAGCATATCACCCCAGTCCTGCAGATAGATAGGTTACTGTCACCAGAAACAGCATATCACCCCAGCCATGCCGATAGATAGGTTACTGTCTCCAGAACCAGTATATCACCCCAGCCCTGCAGATAGATAGGTTACTGTCACCAGAACCAGTATATCACCCCAGCCCTGCAGATAGATAGGTTACTGTCACCAGAACCAGCATATCACCCCAGCCCTACAGATAGATAGGTTACTGTCACCAGAACCAGCATATCACCCCAGCCCTGCAGATAGATAGGTTACTGTCACCAGAACCAGCATATCACCCCAGTCCTGCAGATAGATAGGTTACTGTCACCAGAACCAGCATATCACCCCAGCCCTGCAGATAGATAGGTTACTGTCACCAGACCCAGCATATCACCCCAGTCCTGCAGATAGATAGGTTACTGTCACCAGAACCAGCATATCACCCCAGCCCTGCAGATAGATAGGTTACTGTCACCAGACCCAGCATATCACCCCAGTCCTGCAGATAGATAGGTTACTGTCACCAGAACCAGCATATCACCCCAGCCCTGCAGATAGATAGGTTACTGTCACCAGAACCAGCATATCACCCCAGCCCTGCAGATAGATAGGTTACTGTCACCAGAACCAGCATATCACCCCAGTCCTGCAGATAGATAGGTTACTGTCACCAGAACCAGCATATCACCCCAGTCCTGCAGATAGATAGGTTACTGTCACCAGAAACAGCATATCACCCCAGCCATGCCGATAGATAGGTTACTGTCTCCAGAACCAGTATATCACCCCAGCCCTGCAGATAGATAGGTTACTGTCACCAGAACCAGCATATCACCCCAGCCCTGCAGATAGATAGGTTACTGTCACCAGAACCAGCATATCACCCCAGCCCTGCAGATAGATAGGTTACTGTCACCAGACCCAGCATATCACCCCAGCCCTGCAGATAGATAGGTTACTGTCACCAGAACCAGCATATCACCCCAGCCCTGCAGATAGATAGGTTACTGTCACCAGACCCAGCATATCACCCCAGCCCTGCAGATAGATAGGTTACTGTCACCAGAAACAGCATATTACCCCAGCCCTGCAGATAGATAGGTTACTGTCACCAGAACCAGCATATCACCCCAGCCCTGCAGATAGATAGGTTACTGTCACCAGAACCAGCATATCACCCCAGCCCTGCAGATAGATAGGTTACTGTCACCAGAAACAGCATATTACCCCAGCCCTGCAGATAGATAGGTTACTGTCACCAGAACCAGCATATCACCCCAGCCCTGCAGATAGATTGGTAGATAGATATACTGCTATGTTTTTAGTTTGGCATTGTCAGACACGAGGATGCAAATTTAGTTTGTTTTTGTTTATTTTTATTTGAGATTTCGAGGGAGGGGGGGATCAGAGCTTTTACGTTTTTTTCTTTTAGGCTAAGGACCCACGTAGCTGCAAAAATGCTGCGGAGATGACTGCAGCGGAAATTCATTGTGTTTTTTTGCAATGTTTTTCGTATAATGTCTGATCAGTTCCCCCCCCCCCCCCCTTGTTTTATTCTTCTTCCGCTCTTGTTTAGAGTTCATCCACAATGACATTACTGCGGATCGCAGGGGGCTACTTGCAGATTTTTGGCAGCTTTGTTGCCCCGGCCTGAGATAGATCTTATAATGACTAGAGATTGGTCTGGGCCTAGAAGTCAGTACCTTGTAGATTCTTGCTATGATATAATAGTCAGGGTTACACTCACATGAGAGGTCACAGCCCCTCCTATAAGGTCAGACCTGCGGACTGCGGACATGTCCTGTATTATAGCAGACGGCACACGCTGCAGTTTCTGCTTTTAGAATTGCATCACTTCAGTTTGTGTTGCTCTTACCATGTAAATATGTCAGCACAATACAGCAGCTATATATGGCATCCGGGGCCCTGCAGGGCAGTGATGGAAATCTCAGTACTGAATGTTGTCACATTCCGTTCTTTGTCACCTTCTGGTTGCGACATCTTGATTATCCAGCACTAATAACCGGAATTAACCGGCAGCTCTGTGACAATCTTCCATAGATCTCTATAGTCCCTGAAGTTTGTGGCAAAGTCCTTAAAATAAAGTTCTTGGAGCTGCTCTAAGGCAAAGCTCACACTATCTTTTGGGTTTTCATCCTGTAGAACTGCATGGGGACCCAAAAGACGGAAACCCTGTTCGCTTAAATAGACTGTGATGGGGTCCACCTGGTTTGCGCCGATTGTATACTGAAACCGGCAGAGAGAAACAACATTTATAAGAATCCAGTCTAATGGTGGAGCCAAAATCTCAGCGACATCAAATGGACCTCATTGGCGGGTTGTGTTCTGTCCACCGTCACTTTGGTACATGCACCTCTATTCTGTCCATCGGGTGTACAAAGACTGCCGGGGGATGCTCTGATAACAGTGTGAACAGAGCCCAAGACAAGACCAATTGTAACAATTCAGCAATATCGGAATTTCATTTTTGTGTTTCTATGTGTTGAATCCTATCATTATATAGATATTGATATACAGTGCCTACAAGTAGTATTCAACCCCCTGCAGATTTAGCAGGTTTACACATTCTGAAGTAACTTGGCATTGTGACATTTGGACTGTAGATCAGCCTGGAAGTGTGAAATGCTCTGCAGCAAAAAAGAATGTTATTTCTTTGTTTAATTTGTTTTTAAGTTGTGACAAGTTTCTTCAGAGGGTCATTTATTATTCAACCCCTCAAATCACCAGAATTCTGTTTGGTTCCCCTAAAGTATTAAGAAGTAGTTCAGGCACAAAGAACAATGAGCTTCACATGTTTGGATTCATTCTCTCTTTTTCCAGCCTTTTCTGACTATTTAAGACCCTCCCCAAACTTGTGAACAGCACTCATACATGGTCAACATGGGAAAGACAAAGGAGCATCCCAAGGCCATCAGAGACAAGATGGTGGAGGGTCACAAGGCTGGCAAGGGGTACAAAACCCTTTCCAAGGAGTTGGGCCTACCTGTCTCCACTGTTGGGAGCATCATCCGGAAGTGGCAGGCTTATGGAACTACTGTTAGCCTTCCACGGCCTGGACAGCCTTTGAAAGTTTCCTCCCGTGCCGAGGCCAGGCTTGTCCGAAGAGTCAAGGCTAACCCAAGGACAACAAGGAAGGAGCTCCGGGAAGATCTCATGGCAGTGGGGACATTGGTTTCAGTCAATACCATAAGTAACGTACTCCACCGCAATGGTCTCCGTTCCAGACGAGCCCGTAAGGTACCTTTACTTTCAAAGCTTCATGTCAAGGCTCGTCTACAGTTTGCTCTTGATCACTTGGAGGACTCTGAGACAGACTGGTTCAAGGTTCTCTGGTCTGATGAGACCAAGATCGAGATCTTTGGTGCCAACCACACACATGACGTTTGGAGACTGGATGGCACTGCATACGACCCCAAGAATACCATCCCTACAGTCAAGCATGGTGGTGTCAGCATCATGCTGTGGGGCTGCTTCTCAGCCAAGGGGCCTGGCCATCTGGTCCGCATCCATGGGAAGATGGATAGCACGGCCTACCTGGAGATTTTGGCCAAGAACCTCCGCTCCTCCATCAAGGATCTTAAGATGGGTCGTCATTTCATCTTCCAACAAGACAACGACCCAAAGCACACAGCCAAGAAAACCAAGGCCTGGTTCAAGAGGGAAAAAATCAAGGTGTTGCAGTGGCCTAGTCAGTCTCCTGACCGTAACCCAATTGAAAACTTGTGGAAGGAGCTCAAGATTAAAGTCCACATGAGACACCCAAAGAACCTAGATAACTTGGAGAAGATCTGCATGGAGGAGTGGGCCAAGATAACTCCAGAGACCTGTGCCGACCTGATCAGCTCTTATAAAAGACGATTATTAGCTGGAATTGCAAACAAGGGTTATTCCACAAAATATTAAACCTAGGGGTTGAATAATAATTGACCCACACTTTTATGTTTAATATTTATTAAAATTTAACTGAGCAACATAACTTTTTGGTTTGTAAGATTTATGCATCTGTTAATAAATCCTGCTCTTGTTTGAAGTTTGAAGGCTCTAACTTATTTGCATCTTATCAAACCTGCAAAATCTGCAGGGGGTTTAATACTACTTGTAGGCACTGTAGGTAGATGAAATTTACTGAGCAGCACAGCATATAAAGACGGGTGCAAATCCAAAACAGAGGATGGCAAGTCCCCAAAATATACAAAAACTGCAAAAAATGGTAGCAATCCAAAATGAATCCAAAGTAAGTGGTTTAATCCAAAACAGGGAACGTCTCCGTCCTCTCAGGTCTTTCTCAAGCAATAATGGGAAGTTTAAATAGCAAATGCAACAAATCAGTGACAAAGTATCAATGTGTATCCAAGTATAACAACACAGATGTGGCTGATGCGTGTAACATACAGGATACAAGGTAAATCTATGTAAGATGATCACTAAGTTATACATAGGATCAATAAAAGGGACAATAAAATCTCAATGATTTAGTGTAAAGGATAGGAATGGGGACATCACTTACCGAACTGTACACAATAAGAATGGCGCCATCTGCGTATACAGAGCGTCCTGAACACTGCAACAACTGATGTCTACAACACTGTGCTGAGTTACTGTATAGGCAGTATAGGTAATTGATATAGGTAGGGATGTAGAAGGATATATATATATGTGTGTATAATGTCCAGTATGGTAGACAGTATATTCCCTTATCCTAACCCATCGCCTCTGCCCTTGCTCAGCCTCTGGTCTGTGCATAAATCTCCGCAGCATTAAGACGGTGGGATTGGTAATGCTATTATATTTTACAACAGCCACTTGTGCTGGTCAATTGGCATGAATTATAACTTGTAATAAAAGCCATTTCCAGTAATACTATATAATTCAGCGCGGCATTTCTTCATTGTGTTCTGTCTGATTTCTGCTTTTTAAGAGAAGAACTCTTGGATAAGTGTAACAGTGTGATATAATGCAGCAAGTTATTCGGCCGCACACTCTTGTATCACGCTAGGTTCTCACCTGACTTGGGATTTCCATTCTCAGGATCTGCTTGGGGACCCAAAAAATGGAAACCCAATCGGCTTCTATCTGTCTGTCACAAGCAGCAGCAGAATTCGGAGTGTGATGTTGGTGTAACACAAGATCATTATATTAGTGATATTTTTGCAGCTTTGCCTATGGCAGCAGATACAATGTAATAGATTGAGTGAATCCAGTGGAAACATATGGCGAGTGGCATTGTATTCCTCAGCAGCTATTGCTGTAAATAATGTATTGAGACTGTTTAGCAAGGAGAAGCTGATGGATTAAATGTGGACGGCTTCAGACACTCGGAGTACATTGCACTTTACAAACCAAATGAGTTTCCATGTAATTATTCTGCAGATCTAAGCGATGCAGATTGTTATTAAGGCCTTAGCAGATTCTCTCATTGCACAGCGCCGTATCATTTACATACAGAAAATATCATTAGACAGCTCCAAAGTCAATACAGTGATGAGCACTAATGACCTCCAGTGATGGAAAGCCAGAAACATTGATAGGAAACTTCAGGCTCGCTGATGAGGTGGAAGAAGTAATGTCACCTTCTGGACGAAACGAGGGCCTGTCCGGGGATCGCAGCACTGAGGAATGGTGCACATTAATGTGGAATGAATACATAATTCTCAGCGGCGATGTCAATAAGCATTAATGGATTGCAATAAATTCAGTCTGATACTTTGTGTAATATCATTCCCATCATTGCTCTGCTCTCAAGGATCGATCGACAGCAATATCTGCAAACACAAGTGATAACAGAGAACAGTAGTATCTCTAATGATGTCAATACATGTCAGGCTGTAATACAGAAGAAGAAGATTACACCCAGTATACAGAGCAAGAGAAGTGGTACTGTGCACTGTCTGTATATACAGAGCAAGAGAAGTGGTAGTGTGCACTGTCTGTATATACAGAGCAAGAGAAGTGGTACTGTGCACTGTCTATATATACAGGACAGGAGAAGTGGTACTGTGCACTGCTCATATATACAGTACAAGAGAAGTAGTACTGTGCACTGCCTATATACAGAATAGAGAAGTGGTACTGTGCACTGCCTATATACAGAATAGAGAAGTGGTACTGTGCACTGTCCTTATATACAGGACAAGAGAAGTAGTACTGTGCACTGCCTATATACAGAGCAAGAGAAGTGGTAGTGTGCACTGTCTGTATATACAGAGCAAGAGAAGTGGTACTGTGCACTGTCTGTATATACAGGATAAGAGAAGTAGTACTGTGCACTGTCTGTATATACAGGACAAGAGAAGTAGTACTGTGCACTGTCTGTATATACAGGACAAGAGAAGTAGTACTGTGCACTGTCTGTATATACAGAGCAAGAGAAGTGGTAGTGTGCACTGTCTGTATATACAGAGCAAGAGAAGTGGTACTGTGCACTGTCTGTATATACAGAGCAAGAGAAGTGGTACTGTGCACTGCCTATATACAGAATAGAGAAGTGGTACTGTGCACTGTCCATATATACAGGACAGGAGAAGTGGTACTGTGCACTGTCCTTATATACAGGACAAGAGAAGTGGTACTGTGCACTGTCCATATATACAGGACCAGAGAAGTAGTACTGTGCACTGCCTATATATACAGGACTATAGAAGTAGTACTGTGCACTGCCTATATATACAGGACCAGAGAAGTAGTACTGTGCACTGCCTATATATACAGGACTATAGAAGTAGTACTGTGCACTGCCTATATATACAGGACCAGAGAAGTAGTACTGTGCACTGCCTATACATACAGGACTATAGAAGTAGTACTGTGCACTGCCTATATATACAGGACCAGAGAAGTAGTACTGTGCACTGCCTATATATACAGGACCAGAGAAGTAGTACTGTGCACTGCCTATATATACAGGACCAGAGAAGTAGTACTGTGTACTGCCTATATATACAGGACCAGAGAAGTAGTACTGTGCACTGCCTATATATACAGGACTATAGAAGTAGTACTGTGCACTGCCTATATATACAGGACCAGAGAAGTAGTACTGTGCACTGCCTATATATACAGGACTATAGAAGTAGTACTGTGCACTGCCTATATATACAGGACCAGAGAAGTAGTACTGTGCACTGCCTATATATACAGGACCAGAGAAGTAGTACTGTGCACTGCCTATATATACAGGACCAGAGAAGTAGTACTGTGCACTGCCTATATATACAGGACCAGAGAAGTAGTACTGTGCACTGCCTATATATACAGGACTATAGAAGTAGTACTGTGCACTGCCTATATATACAGGACCAGAGAAGTAGTACTGTGCACTGTCCATATACAGCAGGACTAGAGAAGTAGTACTGTGCACTGTCCATATATACAGGACTAGAGAAGTGGTACTGTGCAATGTCCTTATATATACAGGAATAGAGAAGTAGTACTGTGCACTGCCTATATATACAGGACTATAGAAGTAGTACTGTGCACTGCCTATATATACAGGACCAGAGAAGTAGTACTGTGCACTGTCCATATACAGCAGGACTAGAGAAGTAGTACTGTGCACTATCCATATATACAGGTTAGGAGCAGATACTGAGGATTGCTCCCGGGATCCAGAGCCGGTGCAGAATATTACAGAGTAGACGGCTGCCGTGTGTAGATCTCTGGACTTGGTGTTACATAACGTATTATAATAGGATGCAGTTATAATAGGATCAGGAGCCTGTAACGTTTCCTCTCCGTCTACAACCAGAATCAATGCGCAGATATAATTGGGGTTCATGTGATGTGACGCCTGCGTGCTTGACTTTGAAAAAACCTACTCTGTTATTTAAGCGGAGACGTGATGATATAAATGTATAGTTACCTAGGGGACATATGTCAGGATTCAGCTCGCTCAGAATCGCTCGGCCATATCGCTGATGTTCCCTTATTAAAAAAACAAGTGAAGCGCAGTTGAAAGCCTTGCTAAAATCGCATTTCTGAGACACAGAATGAATTGTTGTCTTATCCACGAGCTGTCACCCCACAAAGGTGAATCTTTTTTTTTTTTTTCTGCTATTTTCAAGAGAATTGCAACTTTGAAGATTTGTAATAAGTATGGAAAGTATCCAAAGTTGGAAGCGTGAGAATGGTTCATTTATAATTGAGTATTGCGAGATTCCCTTTGATTCTATGAATTTATAATTGGTGTCTGTATCTGTTCACTTTCAGTTAGCTGAATTGTCTATTTCCTTAGAAAATTGTTATGTACCCGAGCCGGCTCTGTACAGAAATCTCCCGTCTCTTGTGCAATGCAACCCCGATGATCAAACAGGAATATTACTGGGGTAAGTGAAGTTACATAGGTGGTAGTGACACATAGGCCCCGAGCACAGGGTTACAGAAGGGTTACAAGTCACGCCTGCAATATTAGGAAACAGATTTCCTATTGCAATAATAAGGGCCTTTGTCACACTGGTTGCAGATCCGTAAGATCTAATATATATATTGGGGAGAAGGACGTCACAAGTTCATGATGCAAAATAATAATAATAAAAAAATATTCCAACGACTTGGAAATGTGAGCTGCACCTTCTGTCATTGTTGTGGGTCCTAACCTGCATGGCTTGGCATAGACGTAAGGTTTGTAGAGGATATAACGCAGACCCCTATGTACTTTTGCAGCATATGTGGACGTTATAAAGTGCAATGCCATGTCATATCACTATCTGTTACATTCATAGAGAAGCTTCGGGACCAAGAAGTTGTAAAGACGTTCCCATCTAATACTCCCTGCAAAAATGGAGGAGCCATAGTCCTGATTCAGCATCTTCTGGATTATTGGGAACTCCAAGATCACCAATGAAGGATAAGTCATCACTATCAGATTGTGAGGGGCCAAGACCCAGGATTAGATGTTTGAAATATCCGCCGTGTTCAGACAGACAATATATCCTATGTACTGTACATTGTATAGTGTCTGTGCTTTACATGGGTTGTCTCATTAGAACTAGGGCAACTATGGCCGCATCTTCTATCATTCAGGTAAAGATTGCCATGTCACTCTGCAGCTCCCTCACCAGTGTAAGCGAATGGAGTCACATCCAACCCCTATTTCACAGCCGTCACAGTTGCGGCACCCTTGTAGTTATAGTGCGATGCCACTCCCTGGAGTTGTAGGGTGACGCAGGGATACTCGGTCTTACAACAAGAGTCGCTGTGTAGCCTAATCGCCGATGTCGTGTTGTATGCAATCCCTGAGTCTCTGCAAGCTTTCAGCAAATCTCCCCGCCATATGCACCAGACCTTAGGGATTGTTTTCAATAAGAAGAGGTAGTTTTCTAAAATGAGCCCTGGTTCTATCGACTACTGTCTGCATGCGGCGGCAGCGGCTGCGATCCAGCTCTTGTAGGTAATTGTTTGGAGGCTCGGGGTCACTGCTTTGACCATTGCCGTTCTCTCCTGTGTTCACACAACATGACTCTCCAATCATATTACTAGCGAGGGGACGATAAAGGGTTACTCCGGAGGCCCTGATGGGCGCCCTTGACTTGACATCCAGTTTTTAGTGTTGACTGATTCTTGCCACCTGCACTTTGCACGTCCAGTAATTAGACATAATGGCGTTCCTTCTCCGGCACAGATGTAGGATGGAACATTTGCCTCCTTTATTTGTTGTGTTTAGCTCTCGTCGGAGGCGTCTTAAGGAACGACTATCACAGAATTATGTTTCCAGGAGTTGTTTCCAAGCTTAACACATCATCCAGCTGGAATACCTTCCTGACACGTCCCGCTTCACATAGTCTATGGATGACAGATCGAAGGAAAGATATTGCATTAGCCCAACTGCGGAAGGTCCTCTGCTCCTCCTCATCCTCGCCTGCTTATATTATCCCTGGATATGTCCTTGGGGCATAAAAGATGGCGGATTTGCATGGAAATGCACTTAATGCGGCCACAAATCTATCCTAAGGCCGATGTCACCGTGTTACAGGTGTAAGAGCCGAGATGGGTTCGGTTCAGTAACCAGGCGATGTGTCGCCAACATGGCTGCCGTGTAATTATACGAGAATGCTAAATAAATAAAGCGTTTATCACTTCCTGCAAATTCGGGGATTCTCATTAGATTCGCTGCTGCTTTGTGTTTGTTTCACTGAATAACACCAGATACAATTGTGTCAAATTGTGAAAACACATCACTTAGCTGAGTACTTGGCAGATGCGGCTGTAAATGTTCTCGTACTGACGCCGACCCAACGCGCACAGAGACGCCAAGGCTAGGAGCGTGAAGCTTATATCACACATCGGCCCTCGGTTACCAGGGCCCCTGCACCAGATTTGGGGAGCAAGTGACGCCATATTCTTGGCTCATATTACTTTAGACAAATTTACTGTTGATTTGTACCAAAAAGAGAAGATGTATCACAATGACATTCTTTTCACTGTCCTCGGCTTCCAACCATGGACCATGAATCTAGCAGATGGAGGGGGGAGCAGGGGTAAAGCACAGGGTAACCTGTCTGCACCCGATCCCCCGGTGTAATACCTCATTTACCCTGTGGGGGTGCTGTAAATGGTGATAACTAGTTACTAGAAGGGGACGAGACATCCTATGGTTGGAAATTAGTAGGGGCCAATCTAAGAGAAGAGATTATCCAATGCAGAACATGGAGGTAAGAAGACCTTAAAGGAACCCGTCAGACTCCCCTGCTAAGGCTCACTTACCCCGGTCCAGGTTCAGTATGGGTTCGTGCCCCTATAAACCAGCCCTATATATCTTCTCGCTGGGCTTGTGTTTATACTCAGCAGCCAATCAGAGTGAAAAGGGAAGGGGAGGAGCATCAGCCTGCACCAATAATAAGACAGGAGGCGTGTCTTAGACTTCCTTAGATTCCCCGCGGGCACTGTAGTCACAGGTCACAGTCTGGCCATAAAGTTGCCATAATGCGAGCCTTGAGCCAAACGAATGGCGGCTGGTGAGCACCTGTAGATCCTGACTCTGTATACTATAGGGAGGCCGCCAAGTCCAGAGGAGATGATGAGAGGCTTCTTGTTCCTCACAGTCTGTATGCCGATGAATTTCATGGACGTCCTCCCAGAGCAGTAATAAAGCAGAATTATTGTATTTATCTTCATAAAACTAATTTTAGGTTTGGAGGGAAAAAAAGATTCATTACGGAGCGTTTCAGCGGCGAGGGCCGGGGGACGTCTGGGCTGAGACTTACTCCGCTGTCTCGTCCTTACTTTATATAAGAACACTTCATTTCTGCCGATGACTTTCTCTTTATTAAAAGCACTTTATGTATCCGAAAATCCCTTTACTGTAGAAAATGGCGCGGTAATTATTTATATGAAATATGCAGAAGATCCGTCTAAAGGGGAGCAGCGGCCTACAACGGCACAGAAATACAATAGTGCTCGCTGTTGTCAGCCATCCCAGCAGGTGAATGCAGTTTGTTGTCGGTCATACACATGTTATAGTCACACTGGGCACTCCAAGATCCGGTGGGGGTCTCAAGTAACCCACCCTATGGATGACTGATAAATGTTATGGGAAAGCTCCTGTATAGGACTATACTATATACTTACTATAGGAATATACTATATACTATATACTTACTATAGGACTATACTATATACTTACTATACTTACTATAGGACTATACTATATACTTACTATACTTACTATAGGACTATACTATATACTTACTATACTTACTATAGGACTATACTATATACTATATACTTACTATAGGACTATACTATATACTATATACTTACTATAGGACTATACTATATACTTACTATACTTACTATAGGACTATACTATATACTTACTATACTTACTATAGGACTATACTATATACTTACTATACTTACTATAGGACTATACTATATACTTACTATACTTACTATAGGACTATACTATATACTTACTATACTTACTATAGGACTATACTATATACTATATACTTACTATAGGACTATACTATATACTATATACTTACTATAGGACTATACTATATACTATATACTTACTATAGGACTATACTATATACTATATACTTACTATAGGACTATACTATATACTTACTATACTTACTATAGGACTATACTATATACTTACTATACTTACTATAGGACTATACTATATACTTACTATACTTACTATAGGACTATACTATATACTTACTATACTTACTATAGGACTATACTATATACTTACTATACTTACTATAGGACTATACTATATACTTACTATACTTACTATAGGACTATACTATATACTATATACTTACTATAGGACTATACTATATACTATATACTTACTATAGGACTATACTATATACTTACTATACTTACTATAGGACTATACTATATACTTACTATACTTACTATAGGACTATACTATATACTTACTATACTTACTATAGGACTATACTATATACTATATACTTACTATAGGACTATACTATATACTATATACTTACTATAGGACTATACTATATACTATATACTTACTATAGGACTATACTATATACTTACTATACTTACTATAGGACTATACTATATACTTACTATACTTACTATAGGACTATACTATATACTTACTATACTTACTATAGGACTATACTATATACTTACTATACTTACTATAGGACTATACTATATACTATATACTTACTATAGGACTATACTATATACTATATACTTACTATAGGACTATACTATATACTATATACTTACTATAGGACTATACTATATACTATATACTTACTATAGGACTATACTATATACTTACTATACTTACTATAGGACTATACTATATACTTACTATACTTACTATAGGACTATACTATATACTTACTATACTTACTATAGGACTATACTATATACTTACTATACTTACTATAGGACTATACTATATACTTACTATACTTACTATAGGACTATACTATATACTATATACTTACTATAGGACTATACTATATACTATATACTTACTATAGGACTATACTATATACTTACTATACTTACTATAGGACTATACTATATACTTACTATACTTACTATAGGACTATACTATATACTTACTATACTTACTATAGGACTATACTATATACTTACTATACTTACTATAGGACTATACTATATACTATATACTTACTATAGGACTATACTATATACTATATACTTACTATAGGACTATACTATATACTATATACTTACTATAGGACTATACTATATACTATATACTTACTATAGGACTATACTATATACTTACTATACTTACTATAGGACTATACTATATACTTACTATACTTACTATAGGACTATACTATATACTTACTATACTTACTATAGGACTATACTATATACTTACTATACTTACTATAGGACTATACTATATACTTACTATACTTACTATAGGACTATACTATATACTTACTATACTTACTATAGGACTATACTATATACTATATACTTACTATAGGACTATACTATATACTATATACTTACTATAGGACTATACTATATACTTACTATACTTACTATAGGACTATACTATATACTATATACTTACTATAGGACTATACTATATACTATATACTTACTATAGGACTATACTATATACTTACTATACTTACTATAGGACTATACTATATACTTACTATACTTACTATAGGACTATACTATATACTTACTATACTTACTATAGGACTATACTATATACTATATACTTACTATAGGACTATACTATATACTTACTATACTTACTATAGGACTATACTATATACTTACTATACTTACTATAGGACTATACTATATACTATATACTTACTATAGGACTATACTATATACTATATACTTACTATAGGACTATACTATATACTTACTATACTTACTATAGGACTATACTATATACTTACTATACTTACTATAGGACTATACTATACTTACTTACCTACTATACTTACTACAGGAAAGAGAGAGTTGTTATGTCAGTAGTAGGGCTGAGCTGATCTTGAGATTTCAGGATCGATTTTAAAATCCGATTTCCAATCATTTTCCAGCCGATCCCAATTGGATCATGAAATTTGCTCGATCGCTGATCGGAATCCAATCTTTTCCGATCCCGATCGCTCAACCCTAGTCAATGCTTCTCTATAGGAAAAGTCACTTTTAGGGTTGAGCTGATCTTCAGATAACCTCCGACCTCAATCCCGCTGGAAAAGATCGGGATCGGAATTCCAATCGCGATCATGAAATTTACTCGATCACCGATCGGAATCCGATCTTTTCCGATCCCGATCGCTCAACCCTTGTCAGTAGACCAAACCTCCAACTCCTCTGCCTTTCCACACCCGACTACGACTCCTTCATGAACGTCTGACAGTCAGAGCAGTAAAGATCCTCTAATTTACTAAAAACCAGCGATTGATTCCTATGAAAGTCAATATGTAACAAACTGTATCCAATGAATTACATTGTATCAATAATTGTAGAACAAGTTGCAGAGTGTTTTCCAACTTTTTACATCCCGGAGGAGCCTTTACTAAAGACTTCGTATATTCTCCATTATAGCCACAGAAAACTAAATATAACAGGTCAAATGTGAGCGAAGCCGAAGGCGGCCAGTGACCGGCACATACAGGAGACTCCATAGGTGTAAGTCCTGTCTCCTCTGACCATCCACAACCTATGGAGGCGCCATATTGATTATACGATGCTGCTTTCTATTACCATTGCAGGACTTTGCAACTGTATTTATGACTCTTCTTTCTCATCTTATATTTTAGGTTCCCTGATCCTTCTAGAATTTCCCGGAGATTTAGGAGGTGTCTGCTTGTAAAGGTCTGCTCTCCATGGAAGCTGAGCCCTGTTACAGTGAGGTAAGATGATGCTGTGGATATAAAGAGGTGAAGACGCCATTGTAGAAATACAGTCGCCATAATCCAGAGCGGCTGAGGATACCGAGGCAGAGAGTGCAATCTCATTTATACAGCTATCTACAATGTTTTACATGAAGTCATAATAACATATGTGCAATGGTTTACTTGTATTAAGTCACAGCCAGAGCTGCAATCACAGTTCTGTACAGGTCACATGTCTGACAGCGGCGTGGGGCCAAACACAACCAGCGGCTGTAAACGCAAACCTACCGAAAAGCGGTGAAATAAAATATCTGCAGATACTGGTGGTTAATTGGTAAAATCTATCGAAGGTCATAATGTCATAATGCAGAATTGGATGTTTACGTTTCCAAGAATCAAAGTGTGACGATAACAATGTATCAATAATGTATCTGCAATGTGTAAGGCCGGGGCCCACGTGGTGGAAACGCCGCGGCAAATACCCAGCTAGCGAATCCCATCCACACATTGCAGAATATCGCAGCAGGCAGCTAGGCATATAGGTCACACAAAGTACAAGGTGCACAGTTATTTTTGGTTTTGCTACATATGATATACTAGTGTATTATCGTATCCCATATACTTTATTTTTGCTTGATGCTATAGTATATTGGCCCAATATATGTGAGGGTGAGATATTTCTGACCTATAGACTAGTGATATAGCACAGAACATTGGGTCCCTATGGCCACGAGTGTCTCTATAGGGTGCGTCCCCGCCCGTGTCTTGTCTTGTGTCTCGCTCGCCCCTCTTTGGCCGGTTACTTTTGGGGTTATGTCACATATTGAGCATTGCCGTAACGTGATGAGATGTTCGTTGTCACATCCACGTTAAGGGCTTATTACTAGGAGTCACGTTGGATGGTTTAGCTTTGGTTCTGTCTTTCATTTTTAATGAGGGTGACACGGATTTTGGTCAGTGGTGCGAGTTGTTCTTCACATTGGAAGTGATGGCTGATTTTAGCCATGTCTCTTCCTCCTGTCTCTTCCTTAAAACATCATTCTGGTAAGCACTTTCGCCCTCAGGTGACACATGGAAGTCGTGTTTGCAGTAGACGTGGGCATGACTGGGTGCTGAACACAGAGCAGACTTGGCCGGGATGGTGCAGTAATGAGCCGCACAAAGTTTAAGCTGCAGATTTGTCATCTGTCAAATTTATTGTTCGCTCTTGAAAAATGGCAGGAACAATTTATTGGATCTGACTGGCAAATCTAGCACAGGGAACCACAAGGAATGATGATGCCGCCGAGCGCCCTGTCTAGCCTGCGCCTGTGTTACTATATGCCCATCAGTTACAGCCACCAGAGGAGATGCCTGCACCGCCCCACATCGTCTGAAACCATCCCACAGCACCCCACAAAAACCCACACCACCCCACACCATATCCACCCCCCCACCATCCCACACCACCCCACAAAATCTCACACCATCCCACCCCCACACACACCATCCCACACAACCACACACCATCCCACACCGCCCCACAAAATCTCACACCATCCCACACAACCACACACCATCCCACACCACCCCACAAAATCTCACACCATCCCACCCCCACACACACCATCCCACACAACCACACACCATCCCACACCGCCCCACATCGTCTGAAACCATCCCACAGCACCCCACAAAAACCCACACCACCCCACACCATATCCACCCCCCACCATCCCACACCGCCCCACAAAATCTCACACCATCCCACACAACCACACACCATCCCACACCGCCCCACATCGTCTGAAACCATTCCACAGCACCCCACAAAATCCCACACCACCCCACAAAATCCCACACCATCCCACACAACCATACACCATCCCACCCCCATACCATGCCACCACCCCTCCACACACCATCCCACCCCCCACTCCCCCACACACACACCATCCCACACTAGCACACACCATCCCACCCCCACACACACACACCATCCCACCCCCCACTCCCCCACACACACACCATCCCACACTAGCACACACCATCCCACCCCCCCACACACACACACCATCCCACCCCCCACACACACACCATCCCACCCCCCACCCCCCCACACACACACACCATCCCACCCCCCACCCCCCCACACACACACCATCCCACCCCCCACCCCCCCACACACACACACCATCCCACCCCCCACCCCCCCACACACACACCATCCCACCCCCCACCCCCCCACACACACACACCATCCCACCCCCCACCCCCCCACACACACACACACCATCCCACCCCCCACCCCCCCACACACACACACACCATCCCACCCCCCACCCCCCCACACACACACCATCCCACCCCCCACCCCCCCACACACACACACCATCCCACCCCCCACCCCCACACACACACCATCCCACCCCCCAACCCCCACACACACCATCCAATCACACCCGCACACTCCACCCCCCCACCCCCCACACACCATCCCACCCCCCACCCCCCCCACACACACCACCACCCCACCACCATCTTTAATTACTTATATTTGGAGAATTGTTTAATTGCTAATAAATAAAGTTTTGTAACGAGAAAACCCCTTTACAGCCGCTTTTTCTTCCTCTGTTGGAACATTTTCGAAGTGTTTGTATCTTGGGCTGCAATAATTTCAGTGATGGGGTTTAATAAAACGTTTTCCTCGGTTTGGCTCCTTGTTGATATCTCTACAATGATCATTCCTGCACTGGAGAGTGCGGAGCGCGGATTGCAGGAGGCGCAGCCACTAAAAGCCTCACCATGTATTGTCTACATCTCTTAAAGCTGCTTGTGGGGAGAAAATGAGACTCTCCTCGCGTTGTGCGATTTCCAAAAAAACGGCAGGAATTGATTCAGTTTAATGAGGCAGTGGAATGTCTTTTGCCAAGAGAGACGCCTTGTTCTTCCAGTGAGATTGTCAGTTTGGAGGTTGGGTAATAATTGATCTTTACTGTTACAGCGCATGGAATGGTCTCGCTAAGATTGCCGCACACTTTTAGGGCTTTTGTAATGCCCCTGTTTACATTTTGAGCCAAATTTGGCTTTTTGTTGAGTAGGAGGAAATATTTTCATACAGACCGGCCGCACAGTCATCATACACAGCGTATAGACAAGAGTAACTACAAACCATCATAGGTCATAGGAGAAACAGAGGAGTCAGAGTCAGACTGTGCAGATACCGAGGACTCAGACTGTGCAGAAACTGAGGAGTGAGAGTCAGACCGTGCAGAAACTGAGGAGTCAGAGTCAATCTGTGCAGAAAGCGAGGAGTCAGAGTCAGACTGTGCAGAAAGCGAGGAGTCAGACTGTGCAGAAACTGAGGAGTGAGAGTCAGACCTTGCAGAAACTGAGGAGTCAGAGTCAAACTGTGCAGAAAGCGAGGAGTCAGAGTCAGACTGTGCAGAAAGCGAGGAGTCAGACTGTGCAGAAACTGAGGAGTGAGAGTCAGACCGTGCAGAAACTGAGGAGTCAGAGTCATACTGTGCAGAAACCTAGGAGTCAGAGTCAGACTGTGCAGAAACCGAGGAGTCAGAGTCAGACTGTGCAGATACCGAGGACTCTGACTGTGCAGAAACCGAGGAGTGAGAGTCAGACCGTGCAGAAACTGAGGAGTCAGAGTCAGACTGTGCAGAAAGCGAGGAGTCAGAGTCAGACTGTACAGAAACCGAGGAGTCAGAGTCAGACTGTGCAGAAACCGAGGAGTCAGAGTCAGACTGTACAGAAACCGAGGAGTCAGAGTCAGACTGTGCAGAAACCGAGGAGTCAGAGTCAGACTGTGCAGAAAGGGAGGAGTCAGAGTCAGACTTTGCAGAAAGCGAGGAGTCAGTCAGGGGTCTGCCGTACGGCTCCACAGCCCTGGAGGATTTCCGTTGCACGGTGAGGGGCTGCAGCTTTGCTTCCTCCCTCCTTCCATTAATATGCATGCTGTAAAGTTTGAGTTTGCTGTAGATGAGTTTTATCTTGATTTAGTCAGGAATTACCGTCTGTCTACACAACATTACCAGACTGTATTATATTTATCGACTATATCATTGGTAGAAATTGTCTTAAATAACTTGGCAGAGTTGAAAGAATTCCAATCCATCGCATTACGCTCTAATATTGCTAAGGAGCGCAGAGCTACCCGCGGCTAATTCAATTTATCTCCCTGTCTCCGGCAGCCGCCGTGAATCTTCTAGTCTGCTGAGTGATTCTAACCCCAGACTGACAGCAGTCACAATGTCATGTACATAAGGATGGAACATCACTGCTGTAGAAGTCGGAGATTTCAGCAGGAGTCTCAGAAGACATTGAAGTGTTCTGAGTATTTTCTAGAAGTTTTCTGTGCGTTGTGGGCTCCGGGTGTAACATGAAGCTCCTGGATGTGATGTAACT
The DNA here is from genome assembly GCF_031893055.1 of Leptodactylus fuscus. Lineage (NCBI taxonomy): Eukaryota > Metazoa > Chordata > Amphibia > Anura > Leptodactylidae > Leptodactylus > Leptodactylus fuscus. The sequence continues at coordinate 3,537,020 of NC_134273.1, read as the reverse complement.
GACCCCCCTCACCCTGCGCCATCTATAATACTGCTGCTGTCTTATATTGTACAGAGATACCCCGTCCTAATAGCAAGTGCTACCCCTGCACCCCATATGGGGCATCTATGATTGCGGGTTCAGAGACACATTGTCACATTTTACTATTAATGGGCCACAATACAAGTCCATTTAGAAGGCTTGTGCAAACTGCCAACATTGTCATCTATTGATCGTATCGGGAACAGCTTCATGATCAGTGGGGTCTGACACTGTACAAAGGCTAAATTGGTAAAGTTAACCCCTTACTACATCTCTGATTTCATGCTAATGTGTAACTCTAGGAGCTGCTCCGATCTGAGCCCTGTACAAGGAGACATGAGGGGCAACAGGCAAAGCAATACAAGAGCCGAATACTCCGTGTGACTGCTGGATGTCCTGGTCACAGAGAATGTGTAGATGTGCCCTGATCTTATAAGTGATTTCTATAGGTACAAATATAATGTAGGGGAGAATCTTCACCTACACATTCATATGGTGATGTTGGGTTGTGCGCCGAACCTGTCATCATCTCATTTGTTGTCTCTGCTTGTGATTAATCAGATCAGTGACCTGTAATTACCTCTAGTGAAAGTGTCTCATCCATAAACACACATGTCCTGTCCTCTGTGTATCCGCCTGTGCAACCCCTGACCAAAGAGGGAACATGAGAGTGCAAGGTCACCATGTCACCGTAGTGTCTAATGAATGAGAATACCGAGATATTACCGCAATCCCCCCCAAACCAGACTGCAGAGACCGACAATGCTGATTATATTCATTGTAACCAACATGTTTCATAGCTCATAACAGCCATATAGGGATATACACTACACTGTATTATAGTAGTTATATTCTTGTACATAGGAGTAGTATTATAGTAGTTATATTCTTGTACATAGGAGTAGTATTATAGTAGTTATATTCTTGTACATAGGAGTAGTATTATAGTAGTTATATTCTTGTACATAGGAGCAGTATTATAGTAGTTATATTCTTGTACATAGGAGCAGTATTATAGTAGTTATATTCTTGTACATAGGAGCAGTATTATAGTAGTTATATTCTTGTACATAGTAGGTAGTATTATAGTAGTTATATTCTTGTACATAGGAGTAGTATTATAGTAGTTATACTCTTGTACATAGGAGTAGTATTATAGTAGTTATATTCTTGTACATAGGAGTAGTATTATAGTAGTTATATTCTTGTACATAGGAGTAGTATTATAGTAGTTATACTCTTGTACATAGGAGTAGTATTATAGTAGTTATATTCTTGTATAAAGGAGTAGTATTATAGTAGTTATATTCTTGTACATAGGAGCAGTATTATAGTAGTTATATTCTTGTATATAGGAGTAGTATTATAGTAGTTATATTCTTGTACATAGGAGCAGTATTATAGTAGTTATATTCTTGTACATAGGAGCAGTATTATAGTAGTTATATTCTTGTACATAGGAGCAGTATTATAGTAGTTATATTCTTGTACATAGGAGCAGTATTATAGTAGTTATATTCTTGTACATAGTAGGTAGTATTATAGTAGTTATATTCTTGTACATAGGAGTAGTATTATAGTAGTTATACTCTTGTACATAGGAGTAGTATTATAGTAGTTATATTCTTGTACATAGGAGTAGTATTATAGTAGTTATATTCTTGTACATAGGAGTAGTATTATAGTAGTTATACTCTTGTACATAGGAGTAGTATTATAGTAGTTATATTCTTGTATAAAGGAGTAGTATTATAGTAGTTATATTCTTGTACATAGGAGCAGTATTATAGTAGTTATATTCTTGTATATAGGAGTAGTATTATAGTAGTTATATTCTTGTACATAGGAGCAGTATTATAGTAGTTATATTCTTGTACATAGGAGCAGTATTATAGTAGTTATATTCTTGTACATAGGAGTAGTATTATAGTAGTTATATTCTTTACAAAGGAGTAGTATTATAGTAGTTATATTCTTGTACATAGGAGCAGTATTATAGTAGTTATATTCCTGTACATAGGAGCAGTATTATAGTAGTTATATTCTTGTACATAGGAGCAGTATTATAGTAGTTATATTCTTGTACATAGGAGTAGTATTATAGTAGTTATATTCTTGTACATAGGAGTAGTATTATAGTAGTTATATTCTTTACAAAGGAGTAGTATTATAGTAGTTATATTCTTGTACATAGGAGCAGTATTATAGTAGTTATATTCTTGTACATAGGAGCAGTATTATAGTAGTTATATTCTTGTACATAGGAGTAGTATTATAGTAGTTATATTCTTTACAAAGGAGTAGTATTATAGTAGTTATATTCTTGTACATAGGAGCAGTATTATAGTAGTTATATTCTTGTACATAGGAGTAGTATTATAGTAGTTATATTCTTTACAAAGTAGTAGTATTATAGTAGTTATATTCTTGTACATAGGAGCAGTATTATAGTAGTTATATTCTTGTACATAGGAGTAGTATTATAGTAGTTATATTCCTGTACATAGGAGCAGTTTTATAGTAGTTATATTCTTGTACATAGGAGTAGTATTATAGTAGTTATATTCTTGTACATAGGAGCAGTATTATAGTAGTTATATTCCTGTACATAGGAGCAGTTTTATAGTAGTTATATTCTTGTACATAGGAGTAGTATTATAGTAGTTATATTCTTGTACATAGGAGCAGTATTATAGTAGTTATATTCTTGTACATAGGAGTAGTATTATAGTAGTTATATTCTTGTACATAGGGGTAGTATTATAGTAGTTATATTCTTGTACATAGGGGTAGTATTATAGTAGTTATATTCTTGTACATAGGAGCAGTATTATAGTAGTTATATTCTTGTACATAGGGGGCGGTATTATAGTAGTTATATTCTTGTACATAGGAGCAGTATTATAGTAGTTATATTCTTGTACATAGGAGTAGTATTATAGTAGTTATATTCTTGTACATAGGAGCAGTATTATAGTAGTTATACTCTTGTACATAGGAGGTAGTATTATAGTAGTTATATTCTTGTATATAGTAGTATTATAGTAGTTATATTCTTGTACATAGGAGTAGTATTATAGTAGTTATATTCTTGTATATAGTAGTATTATAGTAGTTATATTCTTGTACATAGGAGTAGTATTATAGTAGTTATATTCTTGTACATAGGAGTAGTATTATAGTAGTTATATTCTTGTACATAGGAGTAGTATTATAGTAGTTATATTCTTGTACATAGGAGTAGTATTATAGTAGTTATATTCTTGTACATAGGAGTAGTATTATAGTAGTTATATTCTTGTACATAGGAGCAGTATTATAGTAGTTATATTCTTGTACATAGGAGTAGTATTATAGTAGTTATATTCTTGTACATAGGAGTAGTATTATAGTAGTTATATTCTTGTACATAGGAGTAGTATTATAGTAGTTATATTCTTGTACATAGGAGGTAGTATTATAGTAGTTATATTCTTGTACATAGGAGTAGTATTATAGTAGTTATATTCTTGTACATAGGAGTAGTATTATAGTAGTTATATTCCTGTACATTGATGTAGCATTATATTATGATGTATTCTATAATAGTACATGTGAGGCGGTATAGTAGTTGCATCTGTATTGGCGGTATAATAATAGTAGTTATTTCTGTATTATTTTATACTAGGTATGGCGAGCTACTTTTCATTTTGATATTTTTTCCTTGTCAGTGTGCTGTGCATTTGCAAGCAATGGCCTGAATGTGTGCCGCTATACCGTACCGTGCCCGCTGTTTGTTGAGTACTTACACAAGGTCTTGTGTCTATCATTGTCATGATAACTGATTAAATATAGGCCTGCAGCTTGCAAGAGTCAACTAATGAACAGCTGGCTTTGGAGTATATGTCATTCCTGGTGCAGAGAGTGATCTATGTGTTTACTGTAAGGACGCAGCTCGTCCAGGCAATCACAGTAACCTTTATGGAGCGGTTTTTCCTCTGGGCCTCGCTCTATTTGTCTGTATATATTGTTTTAACAGCCTTTGTTTGCTTCTGTTGTTTAACACCGTCCACTGACTGCAACAGGTGAGATGGAAGAAATATAGGTCCTTCTATGAAGCGTGGGGCCGCTATTCAACATTTGCATTTTATATTAAGTTATTGACTGTGTACATAATAATTCAGCTTTATTTATTTGATGTATTCTCTAGTCACCACCAGAGCTGCGCTCAGAATTCTGCTTTTTTTTCCTGTTGTGATACTAATAATAGTTAAATATTGTAGCTGCTGCTGCTGCTGCCCCCTGCTGGCTCATTGTGTGCAATAACAAAACAAACAACTTTCATGATACAATATTGTAGTTCAGTGCAAATCCAGCAGAATTGTGACTGCAGCTCTGGAGATGACTAATGATGAATAATGTAAATGCAGATTGGTAAAAAAATAAAGCGATATTTGTAGCAATAGAAGTCATCTCAATGGTGGTTTGGAAAATGACGTTGCGGAATTCTCTGCAAATTCTTAAAGTTTTAATACAATTTAGTTGGAAAGCAAATGAGATTATTCAGCGATAGTAGCGTCTGTAATTCTGCAGATATTTTAGGAATGAAATAACCCGGTTTGTCAGTTGTAAAAATAAACCACTTTCATCCAGAAGTCTGGGACGCTGCTGAGACTAACTCCTCTCTGTCACTCCCGCACCCCTACCAGGAGCACAACATGGCGCTCGCCTGCACCGGCTTCCTACACTCTCAGCTCTGCAATAATTAATGTCTTGCTTTTTAAGGCCCGGCGAGCGTCTCGCACATTATGTGGCTTCTATTACTTCGATTTCCCACTTGAGATTTGTACTAATTTTATCACAACATGAAGCAATAAAATACAGAACCTGCTGCCCCTCGGGGTGAGCTGTGGTGTGCAGGGTCAGTAGGGGCAGTGTGCAACCTGAGGGTCAGGGAATGGAGTGGGTGCGGGGCTCGGGTCAGATGTGCTCAGAATGAATTACCATAGAATTTTATAATATATTATTTAGCAGTGCAGGACGCCCCTGTATATTAGTGCAGTGCTGGGTGTATCTGTTTCTTGGAAAGCTTGGTATCTACTATTATAGCTCTCCCAATCTTATACTAATACATAATGGACAGTCTGGACACCTACAAATAAGTTCCATTCATCTTAATGGGGTTGATTTTGCAGTCAGTACATGGATTTATGTAAAGCTACATTCAGATGGATGGGACAGTCCCTGATATTTCTGCAAGCAGGTGCTGTGTGTGAACCTTCCTATGGTCAGGAGGGGGCGCTATGTCTTCTTAGCCCTGGTTCACATCTGTGTTTGGTATTCTGTTCACAGAGTCCACAAGCAGCACTTTCCTCTCCGCATGATTCGTACAGACACTGTGCGGAAAACACGTGTACCCCATTATAGTCTATAGGGTCCGTGTGGTCTCTTAGCTCACCGCTTTCTCATGCATTCGTTATTCCATTCAGGGGTCCCCAAGTGGTCTCTCCAAATGGAATACCAAATGCAGATATGAGTCCGGGCAGAATGAGAATCCGGCGTATGCAGCCCCTTTTCAGACTAGGCATGCTCTGCTAGGAATTCTGGGAAATAATATGCAAATAAGATAGATAAAGGAAGACTGACGTTCTGGCACCACCTTGTGGTCAGGTCGCTCTCCGTACATCAATGCTTGACTTTGAAGAAGCCTAATGACATGGTCTGGGATTAAAACCAAGCCAGAATATCTCCCCCAAAATAATGAGAATCTCCCCTGCAGACGGCTGCTTGTAGGTTCTTGCTCCTCGCCGGTTTAGAGCAGGGTGCAGGTTGGCTCGGTCAGGGCCCATCCTTGTGGGATTTTTCCAAACGCTCGGCCTAGACTGCAGACACAGTTTTCTTTTTCCCATCAATACTTGAAGGTGACATTAAAGTCAAAAATTTCAAAAATTGATGTAAAGCATTGAATTGATGTGATGATCATCAGGTGCCATCTTTCTATGTGACTCAAGCCAAAACCACCCGATAGAGAGGGCTGAGCCTTGTGCTGATGAGTCAGTGAAGCAGAGTGTTTGTTGTGATGTTTGGCGGTGCTGTATATATAGATATACTGTATATACACATAGGTCTATCTATAATAGTGACTGTAAATCTGTTTATGTGACCTGTGTCTAGCACAGAATGTTATCGGAGCGGCTCATCATCACCTTGTTCATTATTACAAGACGGATTCTGCCGGAGAGGAGAGACGGTATCATTTCTAATGAATTGTTTCCATAGCATTTATCTATAGGATTCGAGGAGTGCAGCGTTCTTGTGTCTTACACCAGCTGAGGTTCAGATTTCCCACTGAAATTTTTCTCCATTCGCTCGTATTTCACAGCTGTGCAGATAGAAAGCTTCAGCAGCGTCTTGTTCTCGGGTGTTGAGCCGCTTCTGTTGTTTCTGTTGCTTCTCTGACTCTTTGTATCGCAGGGTAGACAGGAGTCAGGTCCTCAGTACTGGACATGAAGGACCTGTAGGGTACCGAGCATCACAACGTGGGTCCTATAGTACAGCGGGGGCCCTGACAATTCAGGAATGAAATGTTCTGTAAGTTATTTCATCCACACAACTATTATAGTGAGGGGTCGGCAGTAAATTGGGTATAATTCTAATCCCAGCGCCTTGTAGAGGGAATTCTACAATTTCCAAACATGCCCCTATTATACAGCCTTGGACCCTATTGTCATGCAAATCGCCATTTTATTCATATGCAAACACAGGGATCTAAAGCCGAGACCAAAGGCCATGCAAACTAAGGCGCACTCCAAATCATCCAGCGATGGTGTGTCTACAGTACGAGGGGTCCTGGTAGGGAACAATATTTGGTTTGCTGGAATTGTCTGCTGCAAAATCAATCCATCACTGCCCAAGATGAACAAGGAAGGTTTGTCCTGTAAACGTTAGCTTAGTATGAGTCTGCTCCATGACATGGCTCTTGTGCGGGCGCAGGCGCTTTTATTACATTGCTGTTTCCACATCACGCCTGGCGCTGTTTGCGCCGAGAGAGAGACGAGAACAGCCGAGACTGTGCGAGAATAAATTATTGGCATCGGGGATGGATGTGATTAATGAGGCAGCCGCGCGGTGATCATGGAGAATTATCTTGTCTGCTGATGGATCTATAGCTCAGATATTATTGTATCTACCAAGTGGATCGCTTGCAGTAAGTGGATGATTTATGTAACACCGTACAAGGGACACAAAGTAACAGGACCCCGGCTTCAGACATGGAGTGTGTGCGCCCTGCAAGGACGAGGGGTTAGATGGGGTTACAGAATATATATGGCTATCATGGGATCGGCGAGGAGGATGGGGCGAGTAATCTGGTGCGGCAACAAAGCGGCCTGCCGAGGTCAGGACATAGGAATATCCAGAGCAAGCGAGTCTTTGCCTTGTCCTGTGCGGCACGTCCCCAAGGCTAATGGGTATCAGATATTCCCTACATGTAGCCAAATATTTCACAACCTTTCTACTTCATTGAGAATATAAGGTTACCACTAATGGATGACAATGTGCAGGAAGATTCATGTCTAGTAACATTTATGTAATATTGATGGCCTGTGTATCCACGTCCCTGAGTCCTGGCCCTATAATCGTCCCTACTTGACCTACATTTAGGATAGGTGCCGGGATTACCTCACCTACAGTCCCCCATAGACATCTATGTAGTCATTGCCCCCAGGCTTCCTCCTAGACGTCACGTATCACAGCCGGCGCGGTCCGGGATCATGTTGCTTCTGGGCAGGGGCACTGCGATCCTCTCAGAGATAACCTAGCAGGACTGGAGCCGATGATGGAGCAGATTTCCATTTTTGCCTCCATATTATTTGTGATGTGTAATGTTCATTGGATTTACATCATTGATATTATAATCTGAGTAACCTGATGTGTAAACTTTATGCTTCCTCCGTCAGCCACGTGTGCCTGTCACCTCCTCTAGCTCTTCTTTCTGCGCCCAGCAGCCATTGTCATTGCTGTGTCAGTGTCTTTAGGTCCCAGGGTCCCCCGGGCCCCGCTGCCTGTCCCCCAGTCTCTGTCCTCCACTGTCTGTATCCTAGTCTCTGTCCTCCGCTGCCTGTCCCCCGCTGTCCGTCCTCTGATGTCCGTCCTCCGCTGCCCGTCCTCCACTGTCCGTCCTCCAGTGCCTGTCCTCCGCTGCCCGTCCCCCGCTCTCTGTCCTCCGCTGTCCGTCCCCCGCAGTCTGTCCTCCTCTGTCTGTCCTGCGCTGTCTGTCCTCCACTGCCTGTCCTCCGCTGTCAGTCCTCCGCTGTCCATCCCCCGCTCTCTGTCCTCCTCTGTCTGTCCTGCGCTGTCTGTCTTCCTCTGCCTGTCCTCCGCTGTCTGTCCTCCGCTGTCCGTCCTCTGCTGTCCGTCCCCCGCAGTCTGTCCTCTGCTGCCAGTCCTCCGCTGTCCGTCCCCCGCAGTCTGTCCCCCACTGTCCGTCCTCCGCTGTCCGTCCTCCACTGTCCGTCCTCCGCTGTCCTCCGCTGTCCTCCGCTGCCCGTCCCCCGCTCTCTGTCCTCCACTGTCTGTCCTCCGCAGTCTGTCCCCCACTGTCCGTCCTCCGCTGTCCTCCACTGTCTGTCCTCCGCTGTCCGTCCTCCGCTGCCAGTCCTCCGCTGCCCGTCCCCCGCTCTCTGTCCTCCTCTCTCTGTCCTGCGCTGTCTGTCCTCCTCTGCCTGTCCTCCGCTGTCTGTCCTCCGCTGTCCGTCCCCCGCTCTCTGTCCCCCACTGTCCGTCCTCCGCTGTCCGTCCCCCGCAGTCTGTCCTCTGCTGCCAGTCCTCCGCTGTCCGTCCCCCGCAGTCTGTCCCCCACTGTCCGTCCTCCGCTGTCCGTCCTCCACTGTCCGTCCTCCGCTGTCCTCCGCTGTCCTCCGCTGTCCGTCCTCCGCCGCCTGTCCTCCGCTGTCCTCCACTGTCTGTCCTCCGCTGTCCGTCCTCCGCTGCCAGTCCTCCACTGCCAGTCCTCCGCTGCCCGTCCCCCGCTCTCTGTCCTCCGCTGTCCGTCCCCCGCAGTCTGTCCTCCTCTGCCTGTCCTCCTCTGCCTGTCCTCCGCTGTCTGTCCTCCGCTGTCTGTCTCCCGCTGTCCGTCCTCCGCTGTCTGTCCCCCTCTGTCCGTCCTCCGCTGCCTGTCCTCCGCTGCCTGTCTCCCGCTGTCCGTCCTCCGCTGCCTGTCTCCCGCTGTCCGTCCCCCGCAGTCTGTCCTCCTCTGCCTGTCCTCCGCTGCCCGTCCTCCGCTGCCTGTCCCCCTCTGTCCATCCTCCCCTGCCCATCCCCCGCTGTCCGTCCCCCGCAGTCTGTCCCCCACTTTCCTCTCCCAATCTCCTTCTATTCTGCACAATTCCTGGAAAGTTTTCCGCATTGTCTGTAGATCCAGAGTAACATTTTCTAGGTCACGGTAACATTTAACCACTGAAGGTTCCTGTATTATTTAGGATCGCCGTCCTGTATGTTATATACAATTCACAGACTAATTACACTTTCCATTGCTGCCGTCCATATTCTATAAGTTCCTGTATATTTTAATTGGCTTTCTTATCTGTCTGCTCCTTCTCTTTGGAGACGGTCCCTCCTTATACCGGTGACATTTATCGCAAATTAAAGGGAGTAAAACACGTCGTGGCGACATTTATCAGTGTAAAAGGAGATTAACCCTTTGTCTCCGCAGCCGTCACCATGTATCGGTAACGCTCATTACTAAATGTTATTATTACTGTGTTCTTTCCCATAATCATTCAGGTGAATTCACGTCCTCAGTATTTGGGATTCAGTGACACTAAGGTCACTGCTTCATGATGTCCATGGGTGATACATAAGTAACGCAGTGTCTATGGCCGTCTCAGTACATCATGGGCAGGTCACAAAGCTTATGAGTATATATATGTGTAAGACGGCAGACGGCAGCCACAAGTGGCCAGAGTATCGTGCCCAAACACCTGAGCTGTCCTCACAGTGTGCTGAACGCTGCTATACCTGGGGAATGGAGAGTTTGCCCCTCATAGCAATGTATAAGAAAGCTGCCATCTTGTTGTAGTCTCTGTCTCCCAGTCCCAGCAATCTCCAGGGGTCACTCCTGTAACTTCATGTCCACATCAGATTGTATGCATGCCCTGCCAGTGTCATAGTGTCATGTCCACATGTGCAGCAGATACAGAGATAAGGAAAGAAATAGACGAAACCAAGGCAAGCGGCGCTGATTGATCCCACATGGTGGTCGGCAGCCGAGAGGTGGATGTGACATGATACAGGGCTGTGGAGTCGGAGTCAGGGCCAGTCGTGGACTCTAAGTAGCTTCAATATAAAAGAATGAATCACATATGAAATGATACAATTATTGGTGTTCTATAAACGATTGGATACATTGTTTATTACATATTTACTTTCATCAATATCCGTCTTACTAGCTGAATTAGATGAGTTTTGCCGCCTCTGTCTGCCCATGGCTGTCAGCCATTCATGAAGGAGTCAGAGGAGAAGCAATAAAACAGAAAATCGAGGCGTTGGAGTCATTAGTTAGATACAAGTCCAACAAAGTATCCGCAAACAGGTTGGGTGTATTACTTAGTATTAAGGACCTCCAAACATCTGTAATCTGGGGTAGAAGACTTACTGCTAGGCCCGGCTCACATCTACATCATGGCTTCTGATATCAGTGGGACACAATATAGTACCAGGCCCATCACATCCGAGAGCCGACACACAAAATCATTGCAACCTATGTAAAGGACCTGCACGATTGTACAGCATTTAATGTATACGTAAGCCGTGACCTCTTTCCCAGTTGTGGATCTGGGTACTAATGGGTTTCTCCTCTGTACAGAGTCGTCCTATGTCGCGTATGAGAGTAGAGGAGCTGACGCCATGAATACACGGCCTGCTAAATGTTTTATAGATATATGTTTATTGCAATGATTTCCTTTCAGTAAATTTGCACAATGTCTGCAGCGCTGCCTATTTGCAGCACATCATCTGTAACCTGACTTTACGAGGGCTCCTGATTTCTCTGTGGATCTGACTGAAGCATTAGGACCCGCTGCAGCCTTCCTATTTGCGGATTGCACAGAGCTCTGAGCCGCAACGTCTTTAAACAGATTATAGTGGTTTCACAGATCTCTTCAAATGTCAGTAATTCACTCTACCTATTTTTCCCCATTGGGCTGCAAACTGGCAGCCTGAGCCTTTATTAATATGATACAGACAGAAATGATACGTTTCCCATCAGGGGGCTGCATAGTTTACCAGTCAATCACAGCAAAGTGTAAAGTGGCTGAGATAGGGCAGTGTTCAGCGGCTGCATATGTTAGCGCATGTTATGTGGCGCTGTATACTCGGCGCTGTACTGTAGGCGATGTCCTGTATTACCTGATATCTTCTGTGTTATCTCTCTTAGATTGCATACACACATATGCATACAGTATATAATATATACAGGGAGAGAGAGATGTGTTATATTACATTGTACTTCTGACACACCGGGAATGCAATCTGCAGCAGGCAGGGACTGGGAGAGATTTGGGGTATAACTTGCACCTCTTTAGTAAATTTGATGTCCCCATCCTGGCCTGTAGCAAGCCGGATACAGAAATATCACAGTGTCACATCTCCACCAGATACATTTGGTGGTGGGCTAGTAGACTCCCCCTCTCATTCCTATGCGGATTTACTATCCTCACCTCCTTTGTAAGAGAAGATCCCAGCACATAAATCCCCCGGCCACCCAGTGCTTATGGTTAATACTATATCAGGCTGCAACCTGTAGTTCTCCAGCCGCGCTCAGGTCACGCCATAGACATACAGACCTCGCCGTCCTGCGACTCCTCAGATGCTGGAAATCTACAAATCCCACAAAGCCCTGCTCGCCGTCGCTCTGTAGATTGGAGACCACTGCTGTATATTGTTAGCCAAGAAGATGGAAAATCCTATTAGAGCCCAGAAGACACAAGTGCCGGGATCTTACAGCGAGTCCTTCATAAAGCTCCATTCATTTCATTAGAGAGCGGTCTCTATAAAGCCGGGGTTGTTCCGGGCGACTTCAGATAAAACAGCACCGCTGCTAAATTCACAAGTCACGCTTTAATCATCACTTTCTAGGAGAGAGATAAGTGGCCACCGGGTCAGGACGACTATTATCACTGCAAATAACATCCCCTTTGTTTTCGGGGTTTTTAAAGATTAAATGACTTTCATTTTTGTTTTCATTGAAATGCTCGAACATTATACGATTATTAAATGTGTCTGCTGTGAGATTTCTAATGACTCGCTGGATCAGCCATGAAAGACAAACACACAATGTATCCGAGCGCTGAATATATTATGTGGCCATTCATCGTCTCATTGCATTTCATATAGATTTGTTATGTATCCACTGTGGAGGAATTACACGCACAGACAGTAAATGCCGCGTCCGGTTTGGGTTTGGGGTGTAAGAATTCCTAATTATCAGTAATTAAAGAAAGCAGATACGGCTGCAAAGTCCATGGGTATGTCTAGTAACAGCGGGTGTAATATAAGTTAGGTTAGGAGTGTGACCCCTGCAGACGCTGACGCTGGTGGAGATGATTCATAAGGACTGTGACCTCTACAGGCTGAGTCTAGGTACTGCAGTGTATGTGCAGGCACAAGGAGCAGCATGGATGAGAACTAAGTGCAAGAACCCGGGCTGATTTACTAAGCAGCGGATAACAATGTGTAAGGTCTAAAGTTACAGCACTGGTCAGATTGTTAGGATGGCTCCTGTTATTCACATATGATATGCACCATTCTGATTTTTTCAGTTTGGCTTGTTGCTGCATGTTATCTCTTAACTAGTCTGTGCCTGTGACTTCGTCTGCGTGTTGTTAGAATGTATGATCCGCCTATATTCAGCAAATTGCTGCCATCGATGATCTGCCTGCTCTGGCATTTCGGCATCTGTCAAGCTGTTCTGCTGCTGAACTTGTTCCTCACACCGCGCCTGTGATTGTTCCGGCATCTCAGCAGCTCGCTGGGACGCCATATAATGAGCTTGTTGTTGCATCGATAAAACCCTTGAGCTCCGCTTGAGGAGAACTCTGTGACTTCTGGCTCCTTCATAGCTCTCGTTTTTTTAGATTTTTGCAACAAATCAGATTTTCTTTTTCCCGACATGTTTAATATTAACAAACTGCCAATGTGAATAAAAGGTGTTTTCCCCTCCAGTGTGTCAGCACTGCCTGAAGCAGATCAGATAATATGCAGATGCTTGTACACAATGCTGAGTGTTACATAGAGGGATAACAGACCTGGGACCTGAGATAAGCGGCTGCAGGAGCAGTGTAATATAGTATGTGAACATAAATCCAGAACAGTAGTGAAGCCATGTCATTTACCGGGATACAAAGTAGCCGATGTGTTACTCCAGGTTACAGAGTATCTATGGGGCAAATGTCAGCCAAAGCCGTTCAGTGGTTTATGTGATTGAGGGACAAACATCCAAACTGTCACATGTATAATAGTAGTAGGATAGGATATATATATAGTCACATGTATAATATTAGTAGGATGCTAGAGAATAAGAAAGCCTCTGCCAAGCAGTAAGGAGACAATATCTGTACAGTCATATAACATACATGTGATATCATACATGTACATAATACGGCCTGCAGCTTCCATCTGACTGTAATGGTCTGTATTAGAACCAGTTTGTCTTGTAATATTGAGTCAGAGCCGGCGTGAATCTTCTCGGGGTTAGCAGGTCTTGTTGAGTCATTGTTTTGTAAGTAAATTGTGGATGAAGGAGAAATCCCTGGACAGAGACCTGACGGTTCAGGAGAAGGAGGAGAAGAATGCAGGACAATACCCGGAATATTCATTACAGGCTGTCGGAGGAACGTGTGAAGCTACTGAGGACCTGCGAGCAATTACTGAGCTGTCAGGGGATGTAAATTGCACAATGAAAGACTACAGAAGGATCACAGTTTAGGATTTATCTGGAGAAAGAGATAGTTGGCAATTCTGCCCCATGTAATGCAATATCCCATAAAATCCGCTATCTCAGAGGAACTTCAATGTTCTTCTAAATGTCTGTCCTGATTCACCGACATAAAACTGCCTCAGTGGCGTTTAATGCCGTGATATGATGACAGCGGCTCCTGCTATGGGATCTCTCCTATTGTGCAGATCCGTTAGACGAGTTCTTATTAAAGCCAAAACCAGGAACAGATCTGAAGCTGGAGGAAAATCAGAACAGACAACCATAAAACTGGGGGTCATCTCCTCCATGGTAGGGATACTGGGCTTGTCTGCATTGTAGAGCAGACTGGGAGGGAAGGTTTCTGCAGCAGCAGGCGACCTCTCAGCCCTTCATACTCAGGTACATGACATACGGACGTCAGCCGTCCAGGAACTTCTATTAGGACCAGGCGACCTCTCAGCCCTTCATACTCAGGTACACGACATATGGACGTCAGCCGTCCAGGAACTTCTATTAGGACCAGGCGACCTCTCAGCCCTTCATACTCAGGTACATGACATATGGACGTCAGCCGTCCAGGAACTTCTATTAGGACCAGGCGACCTCTCAGCCCTTCATACTCAGGTGCATGACATATGGACGTCAGCCAACCAGGAACTTTATTAGGACCAGACGACCTCTCAGCCCTTCATACTCAGGTACATGACATATGGACGTCAGCCGTCCAGGAACTTCTATTAGGACCAGGCGACCTCTCAGCCCTTCATACTCAGGTACATGACATACGGACGTCAGCCGTCCAGGAACTTCTATTAGGACCAGGCGACCTCTCAGCCCTTCATACTCAGGTACACGACATATGGACGTCAGCCGTCCAGGAACTTCTATTAGGACCAGGCGACCTCTCAGCCCTTCATACTCAGGTACATGACATATGGACGTCAGCCGTCCAGGAACTTCTATTAGGACCAGGCGACCTCTCAGCCCTTCATACTCAGGTGCATGACATATGGACGTCAGCCAACCAGGAACTTTATTAGGACCAGACGACCTCTCAGCCCTTCATACTCAGGTACATGACATATGGACGTCAGCCGTCCAGGAACTTCTATTAGGACCAGGCGACCTCTCAGCCCTTCATACTCAGGTACATGACATATGGACGTCAGCCGTCCAGGAACTTCTATTAGGACCAGGCGACCTCTCAGCCCTTCATACTCAGGTGCATGACATATGGACGTCAGCCAACCAGGAACTTTATTAGGACCAGACACACATCTGATGTCCCGGCTACTCCTCAGTGGCAGGTGTCGGGGCTAAAAAGGGTTAGACTGTGGATTTCAGAATGCCATATACCAAGAGGCCCCACTAGAGGGGTCTCTGGGGGTATCAGAAGAGTCCGGCAGGGGCTAATTCCCCCTTCCCTATGGATCAGAGGGGTCCGGCAGGGGCTAATTCCCCTTTCCCTATGGATCAGAGGGGTCCGGCAGGGGCTAATTCCCCTTTCCCTATGGATCAGAGGGGTCCGGCAGGGACTAATTCCCCTTTCCCTATGGATAAGAGGGGTCCGGCAGCGGCTAATTCCCCTTTCCCTATGGATCAGAGGGGTCCGGCAGGGGCTAATTCCCCTTTCCCTATGGATCAGAGGGGTCCGGCAGGGGCTAATTCCCCTTTCCCTATGGATCAGAGGGGTCCGGCAGGGGCTAATTCCCCTTCCCTATGGATCAGAGGGGTCCGGCAGGGGCTAATTCCCCTTTCCCTATGGATCAGAGGGGTCCGGCAGGGGCTAATTCCCCTTCCCTATGGATCAGAGGGGTCCGGCAGGGGCTAATTCCCCTTTCCCTATGGATCAGAGGGGTCCGGCAGGGACTAATTCCCCCTTTCCTATGGATCAGAGGGGTCCGGCAGGGACTAATTCCCCTTTCCCTATGGATCAGAGGGGTCCGCCAGGGACTAATTCCCCTTTCCCTATGGATCAGAGGGGTCCAGCAGGGGCTAATTCCCCTTATAGATCAGAGGGGTCCGGCAGGGGCTAATTCCCCTTTCCCTATGGATCAGAGGGGTCCGGCAGGGGCTAATTCCCCCTTCCCTATGGATCAGAGGGGTCCGGCAGGGACTAATTCCCCTTTCCCTATGGATCAGAGGGGTCCGGCAGAGGATAATTCCCCTTTCCCTATGGATCAGAGGGGTCCGGCAGCGGCTAATTCCCCCTTCCCTATGGATCAGAGGGGTCCGACAGGGACTAATTCCCCTTTCCCTATGGATCAGAGGGGTCCGGCAGAGGATAATTCCCCTTTCCCTATGGATCAGAGGGGTCCGGCAGCGGCTAATTCCCCTTTCCCTATGGATCAGAGGGGTCCGGCAGCGGCTAATTCCCCCTTCCCTATGGATCAGAGGGGTCCGGCAGGGACTAATTCCCCTTTCCCTATGGATCAGAGGGGTCCGGCAGGGACTAATTCCCCTTTCCCTATGGATCAGAGGGGTCCGGCAGGGACTAATTCCCCTTTCCCTATGGATCAGAGGGGTCCGGCAGGGGCTAATTCCCCTTTCCCTATGGATCAGAGGGGTCCGGCAGGGGCTAATTCCCCCTTCCCTATGGATCAGAGGGGTCCGGCAGGGACTAATTCCCCTTTTCCTATGGATCAGAGGGGTCCGGCCGGGGCTAATTCCCCCTTCCCTATGGATCAGAGGGGTCCGGCAGAGGATAATTCCCCTTTTCCTATGGATCAGAGGGGTCCGGCAGCGGCTAATTCCCCTTTCCCTGTGGATCAGAGGGGTCCGGCAGAGGATAATTCCCCTTTTCCTATGGATCAGAGGGGTCCGGCAGGGGCTAATTCCCCTTTCCCTATGGATCAGAGGGGTCCGGCAGGGACTAATTCCCCTTTTCCTTTGAATCAGAGGGGTCCGGCCGGGGCTAATTCCCCTTTCCCTACGGTGGGGCCTGTATGTGTGTGGGGTCAGTAGGAATAGTCGGGGTCTTCAGTGTATTCGTGGATTTCTATTACATGGCCTTTCCCTTGCTGATTCTTCTGTATTCTTCCCTCTCTCTCATAGACATCCCTCTTATTATTTTTATGTTTTTTATGTATTTTCTCAGTGTTTAAGTGGCTGCAGAAGAACTAGTTTGTGTCTCGGCAGGACGTAAAGCGATTCAGTGACCACATGGTCTGTAGGAAGCGTTCTGCCGGCCTCGTACACTTATGTAATATGCAAGATTTCCATTGCTGAACACTGATCATTTGTCATTGTTTCTTGCTCACAGACGTCGGGCTTGTTGTGCAGAGTAAAACACTTGTCCTGTTGTGCTTGAGAGCGGCACAAGGCTCGCGTTTGCTTCCACGTACCAACGCTTCGCTCTAATCGCTCCATTTTCAGTTCTGCTTGAAACTGAAATGATTAAAACACAAGTAAAATGCAGAAAGATTTTCCGGGAGGCCGAGGAGTTTGTCCTTGTTACATGGCTTAGGATTCTGCTAGTACAGCTGTTACACCAGCAGAACTCTATGGCATTTATTACTGTATGAGCACGTCCGCGCCGTCACCCCGAGACTTTATCCAGATGACCATGGATGAAGCCAGCCATGAAAAATGGAGAGATTTATTCTTATTTCATGGCTGATCTGCATCCATGGGGCACACGAGTCTCAGATCCCATTCATCCTGAGCTTTCTGATGCATGGCCTAATATAAGTAGATTGGACAGAGGAAGCGGTTTTGAAGGAGTTTACTTTAGAAATACAACTTTATGTGGCATCCAAAGCCTGCGGAGAGACTGTGACCGCCGGCTGGCAAACATGTGGCAGACAGGTAACTATTGGGTAGTGAGTGTAAAGTAATGGGCTCGTTCTGGGATATGGAGTCAGACCTGAGACCAGCTCTGAGATATGGAGTCAGACGTGGGACCAGCTCTGAGATATGGAGTCAGACGTGGGACCAGCTCTGGGATATGGAGTCTGACGTGGGACCAGCTCTGGGATATGGAGTCAGACGTGGAACCAGCTCTGGGATATGGAGTCAGACGTGGGACCAGCTCTGGGATATGGAGTCTGACGTGGGACCAGCTCTGAGATATGGAGTCAGACGTGGGACCTGCTCTGGGATATGGAGTCAGACGTGGGACCAGCTCTGGGATATGGAGTCAGACGTGGGACCAGCTCTGGGATATGGAGTCAGACGTGGGACCAGCTCTGGGATATGGAGTCTGACGTGGGACCAGCTCTGAGATATGGAGTCAGACGTGGGACCTGCTCTGGGATATGGAGTCAGACGTGGGACCAGCTCTGGGATATGGAGTCAGACGTGGGACCAGCTCTGGGATATGGAGTCAGACGTGGGACCAGCTCTGGGATATGGAGTCAGACGTGGGACCTGCTCTGGGATATGGAGTAAGACGTGGGACCAGCTCTGGGATATGGAGTCAGACGTGGGACCAGCTCTGGGATATGGAGTCTGACGTGGGACCAGCTCTGAGATATGGAGTCAGACGTGGGACCTGCTCTGGGATATGGAGTCAGACGTGGGACCAGCTCTGGGATATGGAGTCAGACGTGGGACCAGCTCTGGGATATGGAGTCAGACGTGGAACCAGCTCTGGGATATGGAGTCAGACGTGGGACCAGCTCTGGGATATGGAGTCAGATGTGGGACCTGCTCTGGGATATGGAGTAAGACGTGGGACCAGCTCTGGGATATGGAGTCAGACATGGGACCTGCTCTGGGATATGGAGTCAGACGTGGGACCAGCTCTGGGATATGGAGTAAGACGTGGGACCAGCTCTGGGATATGGAGTCTGACGTGGGACCAGCTCTGGGATATGGAGTCAGACGTGGGACCAGCTCTGGGATATGCAGTCAGACGTGGGACCAGCTCTGGGATATGGAGTCAGACATGGGACCAGATATGGAGTCAGACGTGGGACCAGCTCTGGGATATGGAGTCAGACATGGGACCAGATATGGAGTCAGACGTGGGACCAGCTCTGGGATATGGAGTCAGACGTGGGACCAGATATGGAGTCAGACGTGGGACCTGCTCTGGGATATGGAGTCAGAAGGAAGTTACCGATTCTGACTTTAGAATAAAATGTTTCATTATTTTAAATGATATTTTGCAATGATTGATATTATATAATGAATCCGATACATTGTTACATAGTTACTGACACAGGAATCAGTCACTAATATGAATTAGAGGAGTCGGGGCTTTGGTCTACAAGCTCATTGTTATCTTTTATCTCCAGCATTATATACAGATTTATTATATACAGATTTATTATATACAGATTTATTATATACAGATTCATTTCTCAGTATGTCTTTATAGTGGTCGGAGTTCACTGTATCTGATACAAAGCTACAAATCCCCTGCACAGACATAATACAGCACATGATAACATTCTGCCTGTCTGCGGCCACTCATAGATATTGTATATTGGTTATTCATTGACTTATTGGGTATTATAAACTAAATGTAGATCTCAGAGAATGGCTAAGAACCTGCCCCCTCCCCTCCTGGCTCCCGGTGTATCTACAGGGAGTATACAGATGTCTCATGTATGGCCGCTGCAGCCCATATACAGGAGGAGCAGGTAAGTGAATTATTATTTTGGAGCCTCCTGTATTTTATTATATAACCTGAAATAAATAACACCGTAAGTAGTAAGGAAAGAATATCGCGTGATATTATATATATATCATTATAGAAAGTGAAATCCCTACAGGCTTGTGATAAGATGGGTACAGATGGATCCCATTGATGATGATGATGATGATGATGGGGTCAGTCCGGTCCATTTACGTAGCAGAGGAAGTCGTTTGCAGAGTTATTTCGCGCCTGACTGCTGTCACATTACGTCAGAGTTTCCTAGTTTCCCATGCCGCTGTATTTTATGGACGACAGACGTGCCAAGTCGCATGACCCTTCATCCGGACCAGGAGACTGATCACACTGACAAGGGGTCGGCCCTGTGACTAGGGGGGCGCTGTAACACTACTGATAGCGATGGCCTTTCCTGACTATACC
The DNA here is from genome assembly GCF_031893055.1 of Leptodactylus fuscus. Classification (NCBI taxonomy): domain Eukaryota; kingdom Metazoa; phylum Chordata; class Amphibia; order Anura; family Leptodactylidae; genus Leptodactylus; species Leptodactylus fuscus. Next base: position 3,517,023 of record NC_134273.1, on the reverse strand, counting down.
CCATTGGTATTCTGATCCTGCAGAACCTCATGGCCGTCACCAAGAATGCAAGCAATGATAACAGCACGAGCGACATCTCAGGCGGCGCGGCGGGCGCACGGTCAGCTCTGCTTCATGTGTCGGAGCAGTAGGACATAATGTAAGGTTCACACGGCTGCACCTCATTATATTGTGCTGCGTTGTGTATCCCCAGGCCTGGTGCGTGTTATATAATCCCATGTCTGATGAACACGCTACATATTCCTGCACATGATTATCAGAGATTATCGTGATCCGGGCTGAGGAAGATTTGGCAACTCAACCACAAATTCCAATTGTAAGTGATAATTTAGTTTTTGATCACCGTCCAGTGAGCAGAGTCTTGGAGCCGGGAAGAAAAAACATGTTCCCCTCTGCCAACGACTCCCTGTAATTGTGGAGACGATTCAGCTATTTTGGGTACGAGAAAAAAAAAACAAGAAAAAATCTCTGATTGCTCATTCCCAGTCACCAGAAATCAGAGGTTTGCTTCTTCTTCTGCATTTGCTTTGCTTGTTTTGTCCTCAGATTACTTACAAATAATATAGATGTCAGCATATAGAGAAGCGAGCGATGACCGGCGCCGGCCAACCGGGACGTATAATACAGCGGAGGACACGACGGAGCACACGTAGAAGAATGGCGATATCCCAACCAGGACCATGTGCAAAAAAAGCACAATGCGTTTCTGCTGCCACGTTTCTAGCTGCGTTCTGCCTGGGGCCTTGGCCTTAGACTAAAGCTCATAGCATAGCACATAGCATAGCTATAGGAAGAGTAAGGACCCTGCCCACTTGTATAAGTTGCAGAGAAGCCGCCATGTCACACTCCACTACTATGGACGTTGCGGCCATGTGACACTTCACTACTATAGACGTTGCGGCCATGTGACACTCCACTACTATGGACGTTGCAGCCATGTGACACTCCACTACTGTGGACGTTGCAGCCATGTGACACTCCACTACTATGGACGTTGCGGTCATGTGACACTCCACTACTATGGACGTTGCGGCCATGTGACATTCCACTACTATGGACGTTGCGGTCATGTGACATTCCACTACTATGGACGTTGCGGCCATGTGACACTCCACTACTATGGACGTTGCGGCCATGTGACACTCCACTACTATGGACGTTGCAGCCATGTAACACTCCACTACTATGGACGTTGCGGCCATGTGACATTGAACTACTAAAGACATTGTGGCCATGTGACACTCCACTACTATGGACGTTGCAGCCATGTGACACTTCACTACTATGAACGTTGCGGCCAGGTGACACTCCACTACTATGGACGTTGCGGCCATGTGACATTGAACTACTAAAGACGTTGCGGCCATGTGACACTCCACTACTATGGATGTTGCGGCCATGTGACACTCCACTACTATGGACGTTGCAGCCATGTGACACTTCACTACTATGAACGTTGCGGCCATGTGACACTCTACTACTATGGACGTTGCGGCCATGTGACACTCCACTACTATGGACGTTGCGGCCATGTGACACTCCACTATTATGGACGTTGCAGTCATGTGACACTCCACTACTATGGACGTTGCGGCCATGTGATATTCCACTACTATGGACGTTGCGGCCATGTGACACTCCACTACTATGGACATTGCAGCCATGTGACACTCCACTACTATGAACGTTGCAGCCAGGTGACACTCCACTACTATGGACGTTGCGGCCATGTGACACCCCACTACTATGGACGTTGCGGCCATGTGACATTGAACTACTAAAGACGTTGCGGCCATGTGACACTCCACTACTATGGATGTTGCGGCCATGTGACACTCCACTACTATGGACGTTGCGGCCATGTGACACTCCACTATTATGGACGTTGCAGTCATGTGACACTCCACTACTATGGACGTTGCGGCCATGTGATATTCCACTACTATGGACGTTGCGGCCATGTGACACTCCACTACTATGGACATTGCAGCCATGTGACACTCCACTACTATGAACGTTGCAGCCAGGTGACACTCCACTACTATGGACGTTGCGGCCATGTGACACCCCACTACTATGGACGTTGCGGCCATGTGACACTCCACTACTATGGACGTTGCAGCCATGTGACACTCTACTACTATGGACGTTGCGGCCATGTGACACCCCACTACTATGGACGTTGCAGCCATGTGACACTCCACTACTATGGACGTTGCAGCCATGTGACACTCCACTACTGTGGACGTTGCAGCCATGTGACACTCCACTACTATGGACGTTGCGGCCATGTGACATTCCACTACTATGGACGTTGCGGTCATGTGACATTCCACTACTATGGACATTGCAGCCATGTGACACTCCACTACTATGGACGTTGCAGCCATGTGACACTCCACTACTATGGACGTTGCGGCCATGTGACACTCCACTACTATGGACGTTGCAGCCATGTGACACTCCACTACTGTGGACGTTGCAGCCATGTGACACTCCACTACTATGGACGTTGCGGCCATGTGACATTGAACTACTAAAGACGTTGTGGCCATGTGACTCTACACTACTATGGACGTTGCAGCCATGTGACACTCCACTACTATGAACGTTGCGGCCAGGTGACACTCCACTACTATAGACGTTGCGGCCATGTGACACTCCACTACTATAGACATTGCGGTCATGTGACACTCCACTACTATGGACGTTGCAGCCATGTGACACTCCACTACTATGGACGTTGCAGCCATGTGACACTCCACTACTGTGGACGTTGCAGCCATGTGACACTCCACTACTATGGATGTTGCGGCCATGTGACATTCCACTACTATGGACGTTGCGGTCATGTGACATTCCACTACTATGGACGTTGCGGCCATGTGACACTCCAGTACTATGGACGTTGCAGCCATGTGACACTCCACTACTATGGACGTTGCGGCCATGTGACATTGAACTACTAAAGACGTTGTGGCCATGTGACACTCCACTACTATGGACATTGCAGCCATGTGACACTCCACTACTATGAACGTTGCGGCCAGGTGACACTCCACTACTATGGACGTTGCGGCCATGTGACATTGAACTACTAAAGACGTTGCGGCCAGGTGACACTCCACTGCTATGGACGTTGCAGCCATGTGACACTTCACTACTATGAACGTTGCGGCCAGGTGACACTCCACTACTATGGACATTGCGACCATGTGACATTGAACTACTAAAGACGTTGCGGCCATGTGACACTCCACTGCTATGGACGTTGCAGCCATGTGACACTTCACTACTATGAACGTTGCGGCCAGGTGACACTCCACTACTATGGACGTTGCGGCCATGTGACACCCCACTACTATGGATGTTGCGGCCATGTGACACTCCACTACTATGGACGTTGCGGCCATGTGACACTCCACTATTATGGACGTTGCAGTCATGTGACACTCCAGTATTATGGACGTTGCGGCCATGTGATATTCCACTACTATGGACGTTGCGGCCATGTGACACTCCACTACTATGGACATTGCAGCCATGTGACACTCCACTACTATGAACGTTGCGGCCAGGTGACACTCCACTACTATGGACGTTGCGGCCATGTGACACCCCACTACTATGGACGTTGCAGCCATGTGACACTTCACTACTATGAACGTTGTGGCCAGGTGACACTCCACTACTATGGACGTTGCAGTCATGTGACACTCCACTATTATGGACGTTGCGGCCATGTGATATTCCACTACTATGGACGTTGCGGCCATGTGACACTCCACTACTATGGACGTTGCGGCCATGTGATATTCCACTACTATGGACGTTGCGGCCATGTGACACTCCACTACTATGGACATTGCAGCCATGTGACACTCCACTACTATGAACGTTGCGGCCAGGTGACACTCCACTACTATGGACGTTGCGGCCATGTGACACCCCACTACTATGGACGTTGCGGCCATGTGACACTCCACTACTATGGACGTTGCGGCCATGTGACACCCCACTACTATGGACGTTGCGGCCATGTGACACCCCACTACTATGGACGTTGCGGCCATGTGACACTCTACTACTATGGACGTTGCAGCCATGTGACACTCCAGTACTATGGACGTTGCAGCCATGTGACACTTCACTACTATGAACGTTGCGACCATGTGTCGTTACCTTGATATTTCTCATGACCCCAGGGTATAGGCAGTCACAGCAGGGACGGCGCTCGGTGCAGGACGCAGCAGACCTCTGCGCACTCTATAGACACTTGTGATCGCACCTTCTTTTCTTACTGTTGTATTGTATTGTGTAGAATCGTTCCGGACGCCTCGCGCCTCATTCCTATGAATAATTAAAATCCGAAAAAAAAATATTCCTGTTAGGCCCAGAGCTGAGCACATTTTAATTGGGAAAGCAGCGTCGGCGCCCGGGACGTGGGGTGACTGCGGTTACATTACAGGTTAATCCCTTATTCTGTTTTGACGTATTATAATCTTTTTTAGGTTTTTTTCTCGCCCGGAGATAGCGGAACGTCGCATCTTTCCCCACCGCTCTGCATTTCGGTGGTGCCAACTTTAAATAAGTGCCGTAAAAATGTAATTTGTTGCTTCTTAAAACTGATGTGAGCCCGCAGCTTTGGTAATTGCTTTAGGGATAAGATGCTCCGACTTTAATTTAATTTTCAGAACTCCGGTGGTTGTCCGGCGACGCAGAAATGAAGAAGCCCCCGTTGCCTGCAGGTTCGGCTCTGGAGGGGCCGAGAGGCTTCAATCTTCATAGGGCTGCTCCTTCCATCCCCCGGGTGGTCACCGCCGACGCCTCGGATTCTGTTTAACCTCCAGTGTCCCCCGGAGATGGCGGGGGATGGGGCTGCTTTATGAAATGATCCTTGGCTATGAAGAGACGTCTGTCGGTATTTCTGCTCGGCCATGTACAAGTTCACCTGAAGGATCCGGCAGTGGGAAGAGATTATAGGACGCGGGTCACAGGCGCCTGTCATGTGGGATATGGGGAAACTGCATGTTACATGCTAAACTGCAACAATGTGTCAGGCCTGGGAGTGGATTACTGGGGATAGCAAATCCCTGGACTGGGAATACTGGTGTATATATATATCATTCTGTGTATGGCTGCAGAGTATCACAGGGATGTCTGCAGAGTATCACAGGAATGTCTGCAGAGTATCACAGGGATGTCTACAGAGCATCACAGGGATGTCACAGAGTATCACAAGGATGTCTACAGAGTATCACAGGGATGTCTACAGAGTATCACAGGGATGTCTGCAGAGTATCACAAGGATGTCTACAGAGTATCACAGGGATGTCTGCAGAGTATCACAGGGATGTCTGCAGAGTATCACAGGGATGTCTACAGAGTATCACAGGGATGTCTGCAGAGTATCACAGGGATGTCTACAGAGTATCACAGGGATGTCTGCAGAGTATCACAGGGATGTCTACAGAGTATCACAGGGATGTCTACAGAGTATCACAGGGATGTCTACAGAGTATCACAGGGATGTCTGCAGAGTATCACAGGGATGTCTACAGAGTATCACAGGGATGTCTGCAGAGTATCACAGGGATGTCTGCAGAGTATCACAGGGATGTCTACAGAGTATCACAGGGATGTCTGCAGAGTATCACAGGGATGTCTACAGAGTATCACAGGGATGTCTGCAGAGTATCACAGGGATGTCTACAGAGTATCACAGGGATGTCTACAGAGTATCACAGGGATGTCTACAGAGTATCACAGGGATGTCTGCAGAGTATCACAGGGATGTCTACAGAGTATCACAGGGATGTCTGCAGAGTATCACAGGGATGTCTGCAGAGTATCACAGGGATGTCTGCAGAGTATCACAGGGATGTCTACAGAGTATCACAGGGATGTCTGCAGAGTATCACAGGGATGTCTGCAGAGTATCACAGGGATGTCTGCAGAGTATCACAGGGATGTCTGCAGAGTATCACAGGGATGTCTGCAGAGTATCACAGGGATGTCTGCAGAGTATCACAGGGATGTCTACAGAGTATCACAGGGATGTCTACAGAGTATCACAGGGATGTCTGCAGAGTATCACAGGGATGTCTGCAGAGTATCACAGGGATGTCTGCAGAGTATCACAGGGATGTCGCAGAGTATCACAAGGATGTCTACAGAGTGTTCTTGTGCCACACTAAGGTTTTATTCACACATCCGTGTTTCGTGTATGTTTGCTGTCTGTATTTGTCGTACACCGTATACATATCCATTCTTTTTAATCTATGAAATCATGTTGACTCCCCGTCCTCCCCCGTTCATTAGGTTGATATGCTGTGAATGTCTTAGATGGGTAAGACTATTTAGGATTTTCTGTAGGATCTAACAGGGCGGCCCTGGGACCTAAAAGGTTAAACCCCTAAAGACACGGGGCATGGACGCTCACCACAGGGAGACAGCCTATAACGGTGCAGTTTGGCTCTTCCTAAACATCCTATTGCCGCAGGACTTCCACAAAGCGCCCTGTAAGGGGACACACAAGTTCCTCCTGTCCTGTTCCTCGGTCACCTTGTCTGCAGACTCTCCCACCATCCGTTATTTCAGATGTCGCGATGACAATCCTTGGAATCTTTCTGCTACTGTTCTCAGCATTGGCGCGTTGTGCGCTCTCCTCGCCGCGCTGACACTAGACATCTAGATTACACGCTTCTTATTGATTAGTGATTTGATATATAGAGACATCCGGAGTATACAGTCACATGTTTACCTTCTCTTTGTCACTTTACACAAAGGCAGGACGCCGCAGAAAGGGAGGAATTACAAATTGGCGCTTCTCCGGCAGATCCGACCATTGTGGAACATAAGTGATCACCTCTTCTGACAACACGAGGCTTTATCTATGCACAGTCCATAATCCATTGTGTGAATACAAGCCGTATGATAATTACCTCTCCGGTCCTGTCACACGCTTGTTACAGAGGGAAGCGGGCGCGGTAACAAATTACCGGGATATCGGAAATTGCATCTGTCAGGAAGGGTCATGGGGGGGATGTGAGTGATGGCGTTATTTTTCCCAGAGTTCCTCAGGGCTTGCAAATATCACAAGAATGATAAACTGGACTGGGCCTTGTGTAATATTCATCTGGCTGGGGCTGACCATAGATCTGCAGGTCATGGAGCTCGACGATCAGCGACAGATATTCGGATACCGTATTGGACAGCCTGGCGGCCATCGCAACACCCCGGCCCATTGTTACTATTTTACGTTTTTTGCACTTGGCATCCACTTGGCGTTATCCAGTTCCCACCACTTTCCACCCTGATCTGTTCTGACTGTTCTCAATTGCTGCAAGCGTCGGACCTGACCGCACGTATCCGGTGTCTTGCTTAGCAAAACCACAAAGGATGCAAATTATGAATATTGATACAAGTGGTGTTAATGTAGCAGGTTGTGTCTCAGGATGATCTGATGGAAGCTGAAAGGGAACATTGTCTGATTAGTAATTATTGTTTTACCTCTCTCCAGGTAATTGCTAAAGACGACTGTAGGGGTTTAATTGCTATTAGATAATTGATCACACAAGAGTACTGTAACTGCGCTCGCTGCTGAGCTAATGGAGCGGACCAGCCAAGGTGTTTACTGGAATGTATCTATAAGGAGCCGGAGAAATACGGAACCCTCAGGGGCACGGGCCGAGCGGGGCAGGGGATATATTTGCCCCATTTAACTATTTGGCAGGGCTGGGGTAGCAGAATCCGACAACTCTCGCTGGATTGTTCGGCCCCGGCTGATACAATGTATCTGTGAAATGGAATTGTTGGGCGCTGACTCAGGCCGATAGCGCTGCCATCAGTCCACGGTGCAGCATTGGAGCCAATCTTTAGAGGTGTTAATAGCAGTTTTCCCCTTCCATTAATATGAAGGAAATCTTAAGGATATTATCATAACATTTTGCCTGGCACGCCAGAATCGTTAATCTTCCATTGCACTGCAACAAAATAAACTCATTTACCGCTGCACACAAGTGATTATACTGACTGCTTGGCTGCTATAAATGTGATTTATTTCCACAGTAATTATACCGGTTGATTCGGTGAAAGTTGAATGGATGAAGCCCCATCCCCTCCCTACCCCCTCCCTCTCGTCTTTACATCAGAGCCTCACCGACGCAGCCTTCTGTACAGATGCGGCTGGTATCGTCCTACTGCAAGGCTTTGAACTCCTACAGGAGGCATGACAAAAGAGTTTAATTAAAATAACAGGAGGATTAGGCAACAAATACATTAGAGTGCATTAACATCTGTATTATTGTGTTCTGCAGAAGTTTAGAACAACAACCCGTGCGGGAAGCGATAAGCTTCAAGTAGATTTGCCCCTGAGCAAAAGCATAGTGGGGGGGAGGGAGTTGTGATCATATGGAGACGCGTGCCAAGGTGAAAGCGGGAGGGGGAGGGGTTTATTTAAGGTAAATTCCATATTCTGCCAAGCGAGAAGGACTCGTGAGATTTGTCTATTACACGGAGAAGTCGTTCCAACTGAACTTATAAAGAGCCCTCAGCTCTGTGTTACCCATATAGTGCCGCATAGACTGTTATTAGAGTATACTGTGGGGGCTCTCGTGCGCGCTTTATGTATTCTTGTTTTTGCTGATGTGCCGTATATGGGGTGTCGGCCATGTGGGATATTATTTCATGTTACGTTTCCCATATTACTTCTGGCATTTCAGTGATAGGGGGGTCATAGTCTCCTTGCTGTGCCCCGAGTCCTAGCCAAGGATAGTATGTGGTAGAGCTCAGTGATACAGATCGAATGTTGTTATATAAGGTCACACTGCAGAGTTATCAGTGTATTCCTATCAGATGAAGCTTCATGATCTCTCCTAATTATGATTGGTTTCTTCATGGCAGCTCTTATAGGAGATAGCAGAGTCAGGCTGCATTGTATAGGATACAGTGGAGATTCTGCACACAGCACTCACAGATGACAGACACAGCACTGCATAGACATAAAGAGGAACAAGGAGGGTGTAGCCACACAGTAGACACTGGCAATCTGTCTGCACTGAGGAGAGTTCTAGACTGGTGGTCAATATGATGGTCACTGAAGGATTCAAATGTACAAACGCAGCCGAGCTGGGTAAGAGATAGTGAGGCTGCAGCACTCCATGACACATGGCTGGTCAGTGAGACTCTGAGAGTTATGGCTTGTACCAGTAATCCCCGCTAAGCATTAGGACTCCTTCACCATTGTCCCCCGAACACCAGTCCTGCAGTGTAAGTCATGAAAAAAGATGTCAATGGTTAAGAACTGGTGACTTATGTGAGTGAGACATATCAGTGGTGAGAGCCCTGGCACATGGTGTAAGGACCCGGAAACAGAGGGCTGGGGACAAGTAAGTATGGTGCGGACAGGTAAGTATGGTGCGGACGGGTAAGTATGGTGCAGACAGGTAAGTATAGTGCAGACAGGTAAGTATGGTGCAGACAGGTAAGTATGGTGCAGATAGGTAAGTATGGTGCAGACAGGTAAGTATAGTGCGGACAGGTAAGTATAGTGCGGACAGGTAAGTATAGTGCGGACAGGTAAGTATAGTGCAGACAGGTAAGTATAGTGCGGACAGGTAAGTATAGTGCAGACAGGTAAGTAGGCTGCAGACAGGTAAGTATGGTGCGGACAGGTAAGTATAGTGCGGACAGGTAAGTATGGTGCGGACAGGTAAGTATAGTGCAGACAGGTAAGTATAGTGCAGACAGGTAAGTATGCTGCAGACAGGTAAGTATGGTGCAGACAGGTAAGTATAGTGCGGACAGGTAAGCATGGTGCAGACAGGTAAGTATGGTGCGGACAGGTAAGTATGGTGCAGACAGGTAAGTATAGTGCGGACAGGTAAGCATGGTGCGGACAGGTAAGTATAGTGCAGACAGGTAAGTATAGTGCAGACAGGTAAGTATAGTGCAGACAGGTAAGTATAGTGCGGACAGGTAAGTATAGTGTGGACAGGTAAGTATGGTGCAGACAGGTAAGTATGCTGCAGACAGGTAAGTATGCTGCAGACAGGTAAGTATGGTGCGGACAGGTAAATATAGTGCGGACAGGTAAGTATAGTGCGGACAGGTAAGTATGGTGCGGACAGATGCGTCATGTCAGGCACACAGGGTGGAGTAGCAGAGGTGCATGCAGCGATTGTATTGTATTCAGCCCGTGGCCCCCACCAGTCCTGGGATAACAATCCTCCGCCAGATCCTGGAGAACAACCATGTATTAGTTCTGCTAGCTGAACTCTTTCCCAGACATAACAGGGCTGTGCTCGAGTGTTTACAAATCATATTGGAAGCCGCAGAATGGAGATTTCCTTTAAGTGAAGCGTTTTGCAGCACTGAGCTGCCTGGCGTCTGTTATGGAGGCCATATCTCTTGTTTATTGGTCAGATCCACAAGCCAGGGCTGGAGGGATTCGTGTTCCCGCCGCTGCAGCCTCGCACACCCACTCTACATGAGTATTATTTGGAGCAAAAAGTTGCTTATAGTTGATGCATAAATGATTATAGGATGTGTCAAATATTCGTTTCGGGCCGTCAATCATCAGACAGTTTAAGTGCACCATACAATTTGGTTCACAGCTAGTGGCAATGAGCATGAAGGAAAAGCTTTTATAACACAGCGCAAGGTTCCTCCCTACACGTTTCACTTCTGTTCCCGTCTTTTGTGACATTGCAGCCATCACACACGTGGAACGCTCGATACGGGAAATACGGTATAAATATATTTGTTTTGGTGGTTGATGTGCAAACCCCACAAACAAAGAATAGGTCAGGCTGTGCGGGATATAGAGGGTTATATATATTGTTGGTGGGGGGCGTCCTGCTCCCCCGGGGTGTACATTGGGCGCAGTCACGTGACTCTGATAGAATGAAGCTCTGTCTCATGGAGTGTTGATGAGACAAGTTGCAGCGTATAAATCTCCTGTGTACGGAGGCGCGGCCGGCGCCGATCACACTGATTGTCTTTGTCGTGAATGAAATTTACAGGTGTTACCGATCCACTTCTCTTCCAAATATTAATCGCCTGTGACCTTATCATAGCGAGACTGGAAATTATAAGAAAGTGACAGTGAGCGAGGCGAGTCTGCTACTTCTCATCAGCGCTGCAAATTGTTTTATTGTGCTGACGTCTTTGTCACTCCTCAGACAATCTCCAGACACTGCTGTATATAGTATATACAAGACACATACATGACATCACCATATAGTCACGTGTGTGATGTAAATGATGTATGACCCGCACTCCTATAACCTGTATATAATTCTATGTGTACAGCTGGTATAACCTGGGTATATACTGTATATAATTATATATGTACAGCTGGTGTAAACTGGGTATATACTGTATATAATTATATATGTACAGCTGGTATAACCTGGGTATATACTGTATATAATTATATATGTACAGCTGGTATAACCTGGGTATATACTGTATAGAATTATATATGTAAAGCTGGTATAACCTGGGTATATACTGTATATAATTATATATGTACAGCTGGTATAACCTGGGTATATACTGTATAGAATTATATATGTAAAGCTGGTATAACCTGGGTATATACTGTATAGAATTATATATGTACAGCTGGTATAACCTGGGTATATACTGTATATAATTATATATGTACAGCTGGTATAACCTGGGTATATACTGTATATAATTATATATGTACAGCTGGTATAACCTGGGTATATACTGTATAGAATTATATACGGTATGTACAGCCGGTATAACCTGGGTATATACTGTATATAATTATATATGTACAGCTGGTATAACCTGGGTATATACTGTATATAATTATATATGTACAGCTGGTATAACCTGGGTATATACTGTATAGAATTATATACGGTATGTACAGCCGGTATAACCTGGGTATATACTGTATATAATTATATATGTACAGCTGGTATAACCTGGGTATATACTGTATATAATTATATATGTACAGCTGGTATAACCTGGGTATATACTGTATAGAATTATATATGTAAAGCTGGTATAACCTGGGTATATACTGTATAGAATTATATACGGTATGTACAGCCGGTATAACCTGGGTATATACTGTATATAATTATATATGTACAGCTGGTATAACCTGGGTATATACTGTATATAATTATATATGTATAGCCGGTATAACCTAGGTATATACTGTATACTGTATAATTATATATGTACAGCCGGTATAACCTGGGTATATACTGTATATAATTATATATGTACAGCTGGTATAACCTGGGTATATACTGTCTAGAATTATATATGTACAGCTGGTATAACCTGGGTATATACTGTATAGAATTATATATGTACAGCTGGTATAACCGGGGTATATACTGTATAGAATTATATATGTACAGCTGGTATAACCTGGGTATATACTGTATAGAATTATATATGTACAGCTGGTATAACCTGGGTATATACTGTATAGAATTATATACGGTATGTACAGCCGGTATAACCTGGGTATATACTGTATATAATTATATATGTACAGCCGGTATAACCTGGGTATATACTGTATAGAATTATATATGTACAGCTGGTATAACCTGGGTATATACTGTATATATAATAGTATATGTACAGCTGGTATACGTTATACACCTTGTATTTATGGATATTTGCGGTATATAGGTTACCACTGTATATTTTCCTTGGTGTTTTTTCACATCCTCCCAGTAAGTTTCTTCCGTCTTTCTTCTCTCCGGTTTCCGTGTCGCTCTTCGCAGGGCTGATTCTTATAATGTTGTGTTGTGTCCGAGCAGTCTCCGTAGATATTGCGGTTTTCAGCACTAGAATTTGATTCCTCACTTACCGTGAAATTGTCTAATAATAAGTATTCACGTGACGGCGGCGGCAGAACGTCGTCCGCTCCATCACAGCCCTGGGGGTTCCAACAAGTGAAATACATTGAATCAGTCGATCTCCAGCCTTAAAGCTCTTTCTGAATCCGCGTCAGTCACAATTACATTGGTTTCCCCTCCATTGTTATTCGCGGTATTTACACGGCTGTTATCGGTGGTTACATTGTAATATTTCTCAGCAGAATGGACATCGAATGTGACGTCTTGTAAATGTTCTTCTCACCGGTCCATGTAATCCATTATCACCCGAATTCTCCCCCAGCAGAGAGGGGCACATGGGGACTGCTTGGATTTTACTGCACTAAACACCCTCGACGTCTTCTTCACTTACTGCACATTGTGAACGCAGCCTTAATGGGATGATACTGTTCCGTGTTCATTGTGGGACAATCCCCAGCTATATACACTTTACTATAATGTCAGGGGAGTCTGCTGGAATCAGCACAACCCACCAAATATCTCGTGTCCGTGTCCCAATTGTCCGCCAATGGCAGATGCTGGCCTTTCAGTATATCCAGTGCTTGTTCTCCTGTTAGAGAGGTGCCGCAGCAGCTTTGTCTCTCTCTGCCCATTAGTGTAAGCATATCTAGCATACAACATTATAGGGAGGTCGGGAGATAGATGTTGGTCAGGTGACCTTTGCCCTTTGCCTGCTTCTCGGTACTCGCTTACAGTTTTGGGCATTGAGGTTCTTCCCGCCGCCATCTTGGAGAACTTAGCCCAGATCTTCTGTGGATGTTGCTTGCTCCAATCCTTCTGTCTCTTCATCTCATCCCAGACAGACTGGATATTGATCAGGGCTATATCTGTGGGGGCCAGATCATCCCTTCCAGGACTCCTCCTCCAAAGGGCAAAGGTCACACCAAATATTGATGAAATTTCCATTTCTCTTTTCATCATTTATTTTGCTAATTGACGTATAACAGTCTGAATACCGGGGACCCCAGCGCTGGAACCTCCACCACTCATGAGGATTGGGGTCCCCCGTTATTGAATATCTTCTCACACTCTGCTTTGCCTCCAAGTCTTCCATGAAGTATTTTAGCATACGGTAAGGAATAAGCCCCCACCCTGACAGCGCGACTCTGCGGGGGAAATAAAGGGATCCTGTTCACCCCTGAAAGAGATAGCGTGTTACCGTCATGGCAGATTGCTGGCATATCTCAATGACATTTATCTAGTGGGTATGACCAGCTGTAGAGTCTTCTTCTCGTCCTGTCCGGGCACATTAGACGCGGCCAATCAATGTTCATGGATTTATGCAAATATTCTCAGGCTACAAAGTGTTTTCCAGTGAATAGAAGTCTCTTCGTTTTCCTCCGTTGTCAGTCTTGTCTTAGTCATGTCTTCTAAGAATGCCGGAGAGATCAGCCTGGGCGCCATTACAGCTCTCACTCACCTTTCCCAGGGCGCCGGGCTGTGACATCACTACAGGCTGAGTCACAACCTTCGGAGGAGGTGTAATGGCGGCTATTGAGGTTGTCACCAAACCTTCCCCAGAAAATAATAAAGAAGCAGTAAAATAGATTTCCTTTGCAGCAGGAAGGAGGTTTGTCATTTAGTAACTTTCTATGCGACATGTATAAGATACTAAGTAATCCGAGTGAAGCTCGCTACTTTATTGCAGCCGGGTACCTGAGGGGAACTGGTTGCCAAAGCCCTAGATCAGCCTCGACACTAATGGATGAGATATGATGAGCTCTCGCCTTCTCAGGGTTCAGTTTGGCAACTGCATCTCATCCTTTGCAATAAGCTGAAGCGGCGGCGGCTCCCAAAATTTCCTGTGCGCCATTAATCTTTCTTCAAGAGGCTGGCACCGGCTGCATGTAAAATTAATTCCGTTCTGGAATCCCGATGATACATGATTTGCCGATTAGATTTACATGTATCATTTAAAGCATGTAATCTGAAGCTTATCACGGGCTTGGCAGGATCTGCGCCCTGGACCCTGGTGGAGGAATTACCAGGCATGGAAAATGAGCTGCCTGGCCCTGCAAGGGCACCGTGCCCCTATATACCTGGTATTGGAGGAAATATGTTCCTGCCCAGACCTACGTCTCCAAGGGAGGCCAAGACTTCATTCTCAAGTGTCACTTCATCAAATCCTTGAGACAGGTTCCCTCCTGTAAGCCAAAAGGAATGTGCATTACTGACCAAATAATATTCCTGCCCTGTTTGCATTAACCTTTCCTGCAGATCTCACATGCCGACGTTATCATCTCACTTCTGGCATTGATGGGCCGTAATGGAAGGGGGAGGCTGGTCCGGGCTGAGTGACATCTGCAATGAGCAAAAAAAGAGAAAAAAATATTATTTTAAAGAATTCTCAGACCAAACACGTTAATTGTGAGTCCTTGGCCCGGGAGACTTTACAATCTGCAAAGTACTTACAGATATTCTCCAAGTGTTTACTTAAGAGATGATCTGAGATTCTATAGAGAGAAAGAAAAGAATATCTCAGTGGCTTCATAAAAGGGAACATTACAGCGAGCCCGGCTACATGCATTAGGAGATATTCACATTTTATTTTTATACACTTTCATTATAGTGTTATAGCTTTAGGTGCATTCAGCTGGAATCCTTTTTTTTTTTCTTTTTTATGTTTTTTTATTCTTCAAAAATTCTGACAATATGTGTTGAAATTGACATGCCGCTGAAATTGTAAATAATAATCTGCAGATTCCTACCGTGGATTTCGCTTTCCATAGTGCAAAGTGTCAAATCTGCAGCAAATCTACAACAATATAGACTTTATGGCCACGACACAGCTAGCACACGGACCCATTCATCTCTATAACGTCATTCACACCTCTGCATTATCACTGGCCAGGTAAAAGCTCAGGACGAATCCTGTTGCTGTCCATTTTGCGCACCAGGCTCACCAGATGTATTGAATGGGTTTGTGAAGGCGCAGACAGTACACGGATGTCATGACCATGGACCGGGCACACAGTTTTGTGCAAGTAGCCTTCCAGAGCTTCCATATTGTCCGTTCACATTAGACAACGCTGTTGTTGATTATCCTTCATGGAAATACAGCAGGGACTTATCAGCAAAAACTGACCAATATGGGGTAGTTTCTGCAGTGGTGTTCCAGCTGGAGTTGCGTTGGGTCTTCTGCTGCTTTCAACCTTTGCATTGCAAAGTCATGGAAAAAACCTCTACAAGATATGCCCAGGGCTGGTCAGTTTGTGCGGTGAGTTTTTGTTTCAGGACGGGATTTGGTAACATCTTATCCACTAAGCTGATATTGTAGACCAGCAGATTAGCCCCCACCGAGACCACCGTGACTAATCTGCTATCACTACATCCCTGATGATGAGTTGGGAGAGGAATTTGATCTGATCTTCTACCTTACATTACTCTCCAAATTCAGGCCATGGAGATCCTACTACTAAGCAGAGCTTCATCTTTGCACCACTAGACATAAAAGGTCTATTCAGACTGAGCCTCAGCAAATGCTGCAGCTGAAACATCCACAGAAACTGCAAGAAGATTGAGCAAAATGCTTCTTTCTTGGAATTTGAAGCTGATTTTTAGGTGGAATTTGCCCGAATATCAGCTGCAAATTCTGTTACATGAACATGTCTTTAGGCTATGGCCCCATGTTGCAGAAAAGCTGCTTTTCTGTTGCAGATTTTGCAGTGTTTTGAGCAGAAGAGAGAAGTATAAAACCTTCCTTTATATTTCCCAAACCTTCTGTAGCCACCACTCGTTTTGGCTCCAAAAAATTCAGCAAAATCTCCAATAAAAAATACCGTGTTTCTGTAACATGGGGCGTCAGCACTCTACAGTTTTGGTGGATTGGACCCAGCAGGAAGAAGAAGCTGCTTTGTTTGCACGTCTGGCTTAGTCCCATGTATTTCTCATTGCAGCCTAGCTCTTCTCCTGCACCATGCTGTGTTATCATAGAGCCGTCAGCTGCACAATGCCATCAGCTGCACAATAGTTTGGGCAAAGGTCATCTCTACCCACTTTGTGCTAGAGTTTGTCGGCTCATTTATGTTTTGGTTGGAAAGTTAACAGGAGGTTTTGCCAGCATTAGAAGTGATAAGGTGTTCCTAGGATCTGCCTATGGGTGGGATCCATCCGCTGGGCCGGACACAGTCTCACAATGGTGGGCACGACAGATCTTCCTGCACAGCGATGGCGCCTCCATCTACCTGCTGTGCGGAGGAGCGGACCACGGCCCTATTCCAGCATCAGAGATCAATGGAATCAATACTTTTCCTCTCCCGCTGCTTTATTGTCTGGCTTTCACATCCACAGAACGTATTAGATGTTATAGACTGGAGAGCTGAGATCTTCTTTCTTCTATATAAGGCTTTCACGGGGAAATTCTTGACTCCTTTCCCAAGTAGATATCTCCATAACAGCAGTGTATCTTGGAGGGTGAAGGAGATCCCTCACATTGTACTTGTTATAAAGGTTGAAACATTACTGCACGCTCGGACTACACGGGGGAGCCCGGTCTGCTGGGGCGAGGGCCTGTTTTGGTGAGGTCTCTGTGCTGATGTATCGAGGGGTCCATCTATGACCTCCGGGTGATCTGTTGCCACATTTAGACCTTTCATTTTTCTGCTTTGTGCTAAGAACAAAACCTTCTGACATCAGTGAAAAGAAGCAAAATCTTACGGATGTTACAGTTTTAGGATTTCAGAACACCACAGGCATTTTTGGCTGTGAATATAGGAATACAAAACACTGCCATGTAAATGCGCCCTAAAGGGTCTATTGAACCAGAGAGCCCTGGAAAATGTCTTGTGTATTGCAAATTGGAGAAATTCTGATCCCACACTGAAACTCCAGAAATCTTCCTTTCCTTTCTCTAATCTCTAGTTAGACAGGCCATGAAGGGCTGCAATCCCTTGTACTTAATGGTAGTTACTTCTGCCCTGCAATTTGTGCAAGCAATCCAGTATATAGCTGTATACACCGAGCAATGGCCATACAGGTTACTGCAGCTTAGAAGATGCCACTACACACCCTGAGGATTTATCATACGTTTTCTGGCATGTGGTTGCTGCCAAGTCGCCATGTACCCTTAGTGTTAGTCGTGCAGGGCCAGTCACTGTAGACTTGCAGAACTTGGAGCCATCTCCACTGCTCTTTCCAGGCTCTGACTTCTTGTAGGGAGCTAAGGAGTTAGTGAATGTTGTCATTAATTACCGGCAATATTCAGCAGCACCATTAAGGCAGCTAATGCAGGCGCACACACAAACACATCCCGCTGACTTGGTGCAAACATTCTCTGCCTTGTCATACCTCTCTAATCCCATCTCCTGCTGATCAGAGGTGTGGAAGCTGTAATGTCAGCCAGAGTTCAGCCTGCAGGAATCGCACCCGCTATGAATAGGGAGCAGGGCCACATCTCCCCAGCTCCATTTAACCCAGTTTGGCCCCTAAATGTGTGAAAAACACTTTGTCAGGATGCATCACATCGCAACGTCCTGAGAAGATCATGTGGAGATGGACATTAGCACAATTGTTATGTTCTGTGTTTTGTTTCTGGGTTACAAAGTGACTAAATATCGATGGGAAGCCCAAATATTTACTGCTGATTTGCTACAAAGCATTCACTGCCAACCCCTGAAATAACCCAAAATCTGCAGTGGAAATGCTTTTGCGTCTCTTCCGAGTTGTATCGGTTACTGGAGACTCGCTACCTGCCTAATACTTTAGCACTGAGACTTCTAGCATTACTGACTGGTCTTTACCATTAGACTATCGGTGCCGTCCCGAGGAACACAAATATAATATCTTGTGGATTGTACTTATCACTTCATTGTTAGGCTGCCACATGGCGGAAATGCAGATTTTTTTGGTGCAGATTTTGCTACGTTTTGGTTTTTGTTGCCAAAATCAGATGTGGCTTGAAATGGAAAGGAAAACATAAAGGAAGCTTGTAGACAATTCCCTTCTGTTAAATCCACTCCTGGCTCAAGAATCCTCAGCAAAGTCTGCAACAAAACATGCTGCGTTTCAGCCATAAAGGGCTTTCCCACGAAGCGAAGCAAGGTAATAATAATAATAATAATAATAATAATAAATTACTGCCTATTCAGAGCACTGAAGATCACCAAATGGAATGGGTGACCACCACAAGGGCGAACCCACCCCCCTCCCCATCGTTCTCCTTATCACTGGGAGTATGACTGCCACACAAAGTCCCTCCATTGAATGGCGCAGTGGTCGCTCATGCACCAGTTATCATTATGGGACTGCCAAAGAGAAGCGGAGTTCAGTGCCCAGTTGTCGCTGGCAGACCCATAGATCTGAATGGAGTGGGGTTTCCAATACTCAACCCCAACATCATGCAAGTGGAGGAACTTGAGACGCCCATTCTTGTGATCAGTGATCACTTATACTCTGGCTGGTCCCACAATCTCCTTTTTTATTGCATTTATATCTTGAAGCTGCATTTTTTTTGTTTGCACTCTTGGCTAGAGGTAAAAACAAGTGTGGTGTAAAGAGGCAGTGCTCTGTACAGCTATATGGACTGAAATGCAGAAAAAAGATGACTGCAAAGAAAACGATAGCAGCGTAGATTGTGCTTAGGTGCTGCGTACAATGTGTTAGGATAGTGGCGGTCCTCGGCTGGGGCTTCCTTTACCGTATGAGGCGTCCGTCTCTCGTTCCTCACTCTCTCGGTGGAGGAGATAATGTTACCGGCTGGAGGCTCTGATCAAATATTTATAGAGAGAGTTGGGAAGTTCTAAACTTGCATATTACGGCTCCAGCGTAGTGAGAGCACTCACCTTCTCTGCTGCTTTTAATGTTCTTTACATAATTTATGGCTCCGTCTATTGATTCTTTTGGGCTGAAAGCCACTCTCTGGAAATACCAGGAAATCTTTCTGCTGCCGCTCCACTTATTGTGCCAATCCACACGTCCGATGGCAACACGGAGACGTCCCGAGCCGCGGGAAAACATGGCCTGACATGGGCCTTATTCCTGCAAGTCAAGGCCAAAACACAGCGCTCCCGTCTACAGTGTTGGCCACTTAATGGTGTCGTCCGCTACAGGACGGATATCACATATGGCATGTATCCTTGGCCGTGCACCAAGCCGCTCAGGAACCCAAACACTCCAGTTTCTCTGTTAGTCCATCGTAATATAATAAAGAAGAGCAGATTATTACAGTCATTGCTGGACGATATAAAAAATCACGACGGGAAAATGTAATCGCAGCTTTGAGCTTTGTTGGTGGTTAATGGTGAAGACATATTGTATTAGAAGGAAAATCATCTGTGTACCCTGGACCCGGTACCTGAGCCCTGCACACGTCACCAGTCTGAATAGTCACCTTGTTCTATAAGACAGCTTGGCTTGGAAGAAATAAAGGAAATTTAGAACAAGACAATCGGCAACAAGAAGGATGGAGACAATTTTGCGCGGCTCGCTCCACAGCGTCCGGCTCTCGGCTCACTTGTCCTTTCCCATGTGCCGTCATCTGCACTTTCTTAAGGAAAAATTGGCTCAGATGAAAAACTTAATAATTGGAAGGATGACAAGAGAGAGCGGTTAAGTAAGTGCTGGGAGACTAATTCTGCAGCATGAGCAGGTGTAATATTACATTGTATCTGAAAGGTCGCGACAGTCATCTGCTCCTTAGTGAAACAGTTTGTGATCCCATAAAACGTCCCTACACCAGTCATTGAGACCTGTCAGAAGGGGCAGCAAGACCCCCATCAGTCTCGTGAAGGAAAGTGCTGTAGTATTACTGTGATGATGTCATCAATAAACCAGTGTGGTGGGGGTCTATAGGGTCCCCCATAATAACATCTTCCCATGCCTTAAAGGCCTACGATTTCTAAAATGAGCGTGTGGTATATCCAGTAATAAAGATTAGTTGTTATATTTCACGTCACCTGACGGGGGATTGCTGGAGCGGCTATGTTCCTCAGCCAGCTCGGTATACCCCCCCCCCCCCAAACCTTCATGTTGCATGACGTGGGCACACGGAGCCCGTACCTGGCATCTGTCCAATGCATGCTCAGGCCCTGGTATATGATGTCAGAGGTAACGCTCTGTATATTCAGCTGCAATGATCTTGGTTGTAATATACAGAACATCAGAGCAGGTCACGGGTAACAATCCCGGATAGAGGCGTCCGCTCTGTAGATTGTCCCTTTAGACTACAGTCCCCATCATCTGCGTCCACCATTGCTGAGAGCTGTACTTATCTCGTTCTCTTTGATGCAGCTTTATTTTCGGGATCCTTATCAGGATTTTCCATCTGCCGTGTTCTGCACAGATCGCTGCCATTTGTACAGTTAAATTGAAACTGTGCAAGTGTTTTCCTTCCTGAGTACGCAGGTATCCGAGCGCGTTTTCCATGCTACACTATTTGTGTTTGTGATTTCACGAGCTGTCGCCTGCTCCGCGCTCTGCGGCCCATGGAGTGATGTTATTCCTGTATACAGCTTGTTTCTCCCGCAGACAGCTCTCAACCTGTTTACTGGATGGTTTTTTGTTGCTGATATTGAACCTGTCAAGTGTGTTTGCACCCGTGTAGTGCACAGACCTGCCATAACCTGCGCGCTTGCTATTGTTCTGCCGTGCTGAGCCCTGGTCACACCTGCCGACAGCTCACGTCATGTCATACACCGGCTTTGGGGAGTTTCCAGCTGGGATTATGTTGTGGTGCTGATGTCATGTCTGTAGTATTGAGGTCCGGGTATCCGAGCCTCTGCCAGTAATTACAGGTGTTACATTACCAGGGCAGGAGAATGCGGGCGCGCTCGTCTTGTCAAGTGGCGCAGCCTGCCAACAACTAATTCCTCTCTTGTGAAAATGAAGCGCTTTATTCAGGGATACATTCCTACCAGCAGCCAATGAGGAGTCCAGAGAGGAGTCTCAAAGGCCTGGATTAAAAGGGTGCAGAATATTTAGTGCAGAAACTTCTCTGTGTTGGTCTGTAGTTGTCGTCTTTCTGCACAATGCGCCACGTACACCCTGCCCATCAGCCATGACATTAGCCTAGTTTTGTGGAGTCTTACGTGACCTGTGGAGTCATCTGATATCTGTGACGTCTGGCACCAAGACCTTATATCCTGCTATCCCGTACGTTGTTTGGTGCAGCCTCCACATCTCGCACCTATCTGATCGGATTGAGATCTTGGTTTCTTTGACCTTTCACTCCACACATTGGTGAAGGTTACGTGGAGAGTGTCAGGGCAATGTTCTGCTGAAACACGGCACAAGGTCCCAGCAGGACATTGCCCAGAGCATCACACTCTCATGGCGGGGACCTTCCTCCCATAATGCAGCCATAGCCATCACTGCCCCTGGTACGTGACTCGTGCACCCAACCATCCACAATAGGTAACATCAGGGCAGATACCTTCTTACATTGCTCCATGGTCTAGTTCTCATTGTAGGCACTTGGAGGAGTGGGCCGGGGGCAGCAGGGGCGCCCTGACTGCTGCACAGCACATAGTGATACCCTGTATGTACTGAGCCATTCTGCCATAGCTGACTGCAAATGCTTCATCTTTTCTTTTTTTTTTCTGTGGGATTGGAGAAGACGGGCGACTCTCACCCCACATACATGGAGGAGCCTTGGGTTCTCCTGGCCCGGCCACCAGTTTAGTAGGTGCTCACCACTACATATGGAGGACACGGCACTTTCTGAGATGCTGTGGCCCAGTCATATAGAAATGTGTCACCATCACTTAGATTACTACAAGGCTTTTCATGAATATACCAAATTTACATTTGTAGACGCTAAAGTTAAACATTTTTGCAAATATAAATAATTTCAAAATTTGCAAAGTTTTAACCCTTTTTTTCTGTAACCTTTTTTCATTCTCCTTCTTGTTCACTTCCTGCCTTCAAAGAGCTGCAACTTTATTTTTTTTATTTTTCTGTATACAAGGCCATAAGGGGGCTGAATATTTGCAGGACAAATTGCGCTTGGTAAGGATGCGTTCACATGGCAGAATTTGGCAATGAATTTCAAAGATCAGCCCCAAATTCTGCCTGAGACATTGATTGCAATGGGAGGCAGACGCTGGTGCGGGAAATATAGGCGTCATGATTGATCTTCTGGTGGATTCTGCCTGATAACTCCCAAGTGAAAAGACTGGGAGGCGAAAGATTCCGGCTGGAAGGTGTGGAATTTGATACAGAATTTGATGCAGAATTTTGTGCCATTTTCTTATGGGTTTTGTTCACTGTGAAGACAAAATGACAAGGTGTCTCTATGCTGGGGGCCGCTACGATTGTGGCAAAGCCAAATTTATGTTTAATTTTTAACTGTCTACAGATTTAAATATGTTCATAGAAAATCCTTTTAATGCCATTGCATCCATCTTTGCAGAAGTAAGTGAATAGAGGGACATTCAGAGTGATAGTTCCTGTTCTTTCCTTCCATATGATTATGATGATCTCCTGGCCCCGAACAGCTCTAATCATGATGTCCCTTTGGTTTACTGGCACCCCCATAAGAGTCGCGGCTCCTGATGGGGTCTCTGCTGGATCACAGGGGCTCCTGATGGGGTCATTGCCGGATAACAGGGGCTCCTGATGGGGTCATTGCCGGATAACAGGGGCTCCTGATGGGGTCTCTGCTGGTGATGGGGTCATTGTTGGATCACAGAGGCTCCTGGTTCGGTCATTGCCGGATCTCAGGAGCTCCTGATGGGGTCATTGCCGGATCTCAGGGGCTCCTGATGGGGTCATTGCCAGATCACAGGGGCTCCTGATGGGGTCTTTGCTGGATCACAGGGGCTCCTGATGGGGTCATTGCCGGATCTCAGGGGCTCCTGATGGGGTCATTGCCGGATCTCAGGGGCTCCTGATGGGGTCATTGCCAGATCACAGGGGCTCCTGATGGGGTCTCTGCCGGATCTCAGGGTCTCCTGATGGGGTCACTGCCAGATCACAGGGGCTCTTGATGGGGTCTCTGCCGGATCTCAGGGTCTCCTGATGGGGTCACTGCCAGATCACAGGGGCTCCTGATGGGGTCATTGCCGGATCACAGGGGCTTTTGATGGGGTCTCTGCCGGATCACAGGGGCTCCTGATGGGGTCTCTGCCGGATCACAGGGGCTCCTGATGGGGTCTCTGCCGGATCACAGGGGCTCCTGATGGGGTCTCTGCCGGATCACAGGGGCTCCTGATGGGGTCATTGCCGGATCACAGGGGCTCCTGATGGGGTCATTGCCAGATCACAGGGGCTCCTGATGGGGTCATTGCCGGATCACAGGGGCTCTTGATGGGGTCATTGCCAGATCTCAGGGGCTCCTGATGGGGTCATTGCCAGATCACAGGGGCTCCTGATGGGGTCATTGCCGGATCACAGGGGCTCTTGATGGGGTCATTGCCAGATCTCAGGGGCTCCTGATGGGGTCATTGCCAGATCACAGGGGCTCCTGATGGGGTCATTGCCAGATCTCAGGGGCTCCTGCTCTGATCAGTGGATGTCAGCATGGATACCACACGCTCAGGGCTGGTTTCTACATCACATTGCAGCATTTTGCAAGCCACAGTCGATTTCAGTAGATGTGCTAGGTGCCCTAGAGCTAGAAAGGCTCTCTGTGATATCGAACAGAAGGGGGTCCTAATGGAAGACCCCCTTCTATTTCCTCCACATGCCCTAATAGGCAGGAAATGCTTTTCCCCCAGCCAGCCTCCCCTCCTGGGGTACAGCCAGTGCAATGAGTAAGTAGGCCATTATCTTCCGTGCACCTTGTCTCTCTGCACACGTAACTGCCATGCACAGGCCCCAATGCAATCGGACAGGCAGAAAAGTGTAATTAGCAGCTCGGGTTTCCGATTTGCAGCAGTTAGTGCGAGCGAGCCTTGTACGCAGACACTTTTATTTATGTCGCTTCTCTGTCATTATTTTTTTTGCCAAGCTACAGAGAGAAAGAGGTTTTGTGACCTAGATAGGAACGAGTTTGGTGAGCGATGTGCGCTTGATCCCGACTGCTACATGCAATATGTGTGATGGAGGAAAATGAATGGCTCTCAGTGTGTGTCAGACAACAAGAAAATGAGGCTTGTGAATCATGGTCCGGAGAACGTTCTATACTCCTCTGATCATTCATTTAATGCTGCTACATGTGTGATGAAGGGAGCGGCGCCGTCGCATTTGTCCTCATCACTGTTTCCACGAGGTTCCTTGTAATGTAGGATTTCATTTTCGGTGAATAATGGCCTGTGTTATATTTATTGGAAGGAAAGATTTTTTTCAAGTAGTTTTAATTCAGGATTAAAGTGCCGCTTCAGAAGTGCATGTTACACATTGGATCGACGTCTCAAGTAAGATCACATATAGTGGTTATCCTAATGTAGTGATCTGGACAGGGCTGCCATCGGGAATTCCAGGGTCCCTGCAGACACATGCTTAGAGCAGTGATTTTCAACCTTTTTTGAGCCGCGGCACACTTTTTACACTTAAAAAATCCCGGGGCACACCACCAACCAAAATGGCACAAAATGACACTAAAACAGTACATATTATACATATAGTTAATAATATAGATTCTAAATGGTTGATTCTTTGGTTGAAATAAACTGCCGCAAAATCTGCAACAAAAACGCTGCGATTATGCAACGTGGGGCCTCAGCCTTACGCCTTCTGCATACAAGTGGCACGCATGTGGTTTTCACTGATATAAACATTAAAAATTAATTGACAGGGCCACAAATGCAGACAGATGTAGGGTATGTATAGGACAGATATAGGGTAGGTATAGGACAGATATAGGGTATATATAGGACAGATATAGGGTAGGTATAGGACAGATATAGGACCTGCTCTATAATTTTCAGCTCTTCAATTTGGCCCAGATACACAGCCACAAAAAGAATGGCTGTATATATGGGTCCTTAGAAATGTATAGGTCTGTACTCTTATCCACAGTTGTGTATAAAAAGTCTGGTCATGTATATTACAGGTTACAACTCAATATGCCTCATATTAATAGCAGTGAACCCCATCCTGTCCCTCACATTAACCCCCTGTGTGCTTTACATAAGGGATACTGATATGTGAGACATATGGAGGTGATAATTAAGTAAATATCTTCATTATATAGTACCCCCATATGTCACACATGTTATTAACTCTTATGTGAGCCACACAGGAGTTAATATGAGGGACATGATGGGGTTAATTGCTATTAATGTGAGGCACATGGAGTTACTAAAACTAAAGTAATAACCCCAAATGCCTGACATTCATAAGAATAGTTACTAACCTGGTGTTTTGTTTTACTTTCACTTTGTTCAGCTTCCTCTCCTCCTCCTCAGGGCTGCAGACGGCAGGAGCTCCTCCTCACATGTAGCAGCAGGTCCAAGGAGCCCTTATCCTGTGCAGTGAGAGGCTCACCTCTGATTGGTGGGCAGGGAGAGAAGGGGGCGTGTCCTACACCTCAGCTCTAGCAGAGCAGTGAAGGGACGCTCCGTCTACATTTGTGCCAGCAAAATAGGTCTCCCGTGCCAATCTTGGCATGCGTCTGGGGAACTTTCCCCGCGGCACACCCGACCATGTGTCACGGCACACTGGTTGAAAATCACTGGCTTAGAGAATTGGTTGAGTTTATGGCTTATCTGTTAGGGTGCCGGCCCCTCCTACAGAAGCTCCGGGGTTCGAGACCTAGGACAGATCTTGCAAAAAAATAAATAAATATAATAAAAGTTCAACTAGATGTCATTACAGGTAACCCCAACATCATTAATATAGCATCTATAGCATGTAACGGCATTGAGTTGTGCCCGGGCCCCTGACAGCTGCTTGTACAATGGATATTTGCATTGTCAGAGGTATCATCGGCTCTATAAGCAGCTTAATGTTGTATCTGTCAGTACGATGCTGTCTGATAGCAAGTGTCAACCGGAGGAATTATATAACCCATTACAAGATAAACATAGAAGATTGACGGCAGACAGATACCTCCTGGTCCATGTAATCTGCCATTATGGCAATACACAAGTATTATAGGAGCAATTACACCTCCTGGGGGGGGGGGGTGTCTAAAAA
This sequence comes from Leptodactylus fuscus, assembly GCF_031893055.1. Taxonomy (NCBI): domain Eukaryota; kingdom Metazoa; phylum Chordata; class Amphibia; order Anura; family Leptodactylidae; genus Leptodactylus; species Leptodactylus fuscus. The sequence goes on along the minus strand of NC_134273.1, from coordinate 3,490,108 downwards.
TAAAAAATATAAACAATAAAATCGCCCCCTTTCACAAATTACATATCTTCAGGCCAAAAAGGTCCAAAGGATAAAAATATAAATAGGAAAGTGGAGAAATGAGATGATGATGCGGAAAACAAAAAATGTATCGAAGTGTATTTAATGTGTCAAAAAACTCCTCAGATTGGAATTTATCAAAACTATAATTTGCTCTCCTGTAAAACAACACGTGGGAGTGCGACAATGTCACTGGTGCACAATCAGAACAGAAGTAACAGTATATACTGTATACATATGTTGTGTCTGTTATTGTATCCATCCACAGAATGTTCAGCAGATATTGTCTCATTTATACATATATATATAATGTAACGATTTATCTAATTAATTCTGCAATATTGATAACTATATAATATCATGTAAAATCATTATTAATCATTCTATTTTGTAGAGTCAGAGCCGGTAACTTTCTCCAATTCCTCCCAGATCTGGGCCCAAGTCGAACTCCATCGGCCTCATTAGAACATGTATCATTTATATCATATAAGATGTAATACGTTGTTTCCTTATTTTCTGAATATTCGGCTTATAGATAACACAAGTGCCCTGAGCGTCTCCCCACCCACCTACCTTCCTACCCACCTGCCTACCCACCTACCTACCCGTCTTGGCACCCTTAGTACATGGGGTAAGTCGGTGTCCGCACTTCTGGGGGTTATACTATACTTTATATATACTATATATGTAACAGATGGGGGGGGACACGTCTTAGTCACCAGTTCACCAATACCCCGGCACTGGTTCCCATCTTACAGTCTTCCAGCGGTGGCGGGTCACGGAGGGCAGCGGACGTGGCGGTGTATTCGTCTCCTGCCATTACATTGGATAGGACTGAGCTCAGAGTCCAGACGAACAACATTGAATTGTTGGAAAACAATAAAAAGTTACAAACTGAATGTGAGAAAGAAGCCGAGTGTCATTTTACAGTTATCAGCGGGGACAGGACAGCGCGATGTGTCTGCCGCACAAATTGTCTTCAACAATGAGGAAAATGTATCAAAGCCGAGAGAGACGTCCTATTACCAGGAGAAGGCTGGGCCGAAACTTCCAGGGACAGACAGAGATATATAGATGTCTCTATTGCTGGAACCTGCTGCTCCGGACAAATGAAATTACCAAGGTTTTACAGAAAAAGCCTCCACCGATCTGATGGTTTCCGGTAATTTCTGCTAAATGTAATTACAATGGAATAATGCCGGGAAATTGTGATTCTCCCGTTACCTGCCGTTACCTGGAGCGCTGCATATGTCACAGCAATTGTCTACAATCCATAAAAATACAGGGGAAATGTCATCTATACATCATATACATGATAGCAAGTTATCTCCTGTCTCTGGGGAACGGCAGAGGAGTTAGATGGCTGATGTACCCCCACCATTGTAGCACCGTGCAGACCCCACCACATTCATGTATTACAGTCCTGGGACCCTCCTTACACATCCTGGCCTATAATATCATGACGATATTGTCCAGCCGCACATTATGGAGGGAATCTCCTGACCTATCCCAATGCATGGAGATCCAGTCACTTGGTGGGCACTGATGGCTCTCATACCCGCTGGACATGGCATGTTCTATATGACCTGACCTACTAACCTATACTGTGACCAAAATGTATTCTTACATTGTCTGTTGGCTGTATGTATCAGGAAATCTCTTGACCTATACGTCATATCTACCAGTACCAGTGTAGGGTCCCTTTGGCGCCATTGGCTGGTATTTCTGCTGTCTCTATATTATACAGAATCATACAGCGGTAGAAATACATAGGTGACCAATGGCTCTATAGTTACACCCATTGGTGGTATGGATCTCTGATAGATAGTGTGAGGTGTCTATATCACACAATGTATATGGTCGGCAGTGATATCCTTGGGGGCTGGGACGTTATAACATTACTCAGCTGTCATTCCTCTTATTGACTTTCATTGACCATCGATTGGTCGGGATTGCGGCGGTCGGATCCTCCCTGACTACATAGTGATGCTATATATACAGTATGTTTATCCTCAGTATACAGCCGTCTATACTCTATACATCAAGCTTGTGATGTGAACCATAAGAGAACAACAGGTAACCAATAAATCGTCTGATGAAACCAATGTCCTGAGATCATACCCCTACACGGAGGAGGATCGTGTCCATAATGGAGCGCCCTGAATTCTGCTTTAGTTTCCCCGCACATTAGAGCCATTGTAATCTGTATAAATTCGTCCTCGGTTCTGCCCTTCACCCCGGAGCCGTGTACTCAGCCGGCTGCATGTTCTGTTACTGACACATCCCGGCACATGTGGAACATGCTGAATATTTCATGGACAGGCGTTTAGTGTTTCCAATCAGATCCTTGTTCCGCTGACCCCGGAGTCATTTCTGCTTCCCAAAGATGTTATGTGGCAAAACGTTCAGGAAGGGAATCAGTACAAGGTCGCTGGGAACGCCTTATATTAGGGGAGGAGGAATCGGCCAGTGCAAAATGTAAGAATCTGCAACCTGGTATTGGGGTGCAGCGCCCTGATATTCACATTACCTCTTCTGTCGCTGTTCTGCACAACCTCTTTCTCTTGGAATATTCCGAGACAAATCTTCATACATGGAAGGATATACAGTACTGTATCCGATAGGGCTATATATACTGTGTATACAGACCTGAGGGGCTGAAGATGTGTTTGTGGGGTGGACGATGGGGCTGATGTCGGCCTCTTCCCGAATCCTAATAATAATGGAGAATCCATCACATAAAAGCATTGTTATGTAACCCTTCACCGTGTCCTATAAATCCAGCGTGGCTCGCGTGTTTACTCATATTAATGGATGCCAGCTTGGTGAGGTTTGTTATACAGGATGGCAGGAGACGGACGTGACCGCGGTCACCGCAATATCATTTGTATCCATTCTACCAAATTGGTGACGGTGCGGGGAATTATTTGGGTCATCCCCGAGGATAGATATTTTTTTTTCAAACATTTTATTACATTAGGAGCTGGAGCATCAGGCTTCTTCCAGGGAAGATTTATCTCTCATTCTCAGTAATGGATGAGCAGGGAGAAGGAAGCGCTCCGCTCCGTGAGAGTGCCCCACCGCGCCAATGCCATTTAAAGTGTGAATCAGGATTTAAACCCTTTGTGAGTGATAGATTGCTGCTTCCTGAGCCCCTGGTGATTTCAGCTTTGCACATCCTCCAGATGAATGCTTTCTGCTGCTTTCTGCCGCCTCTGGACAGCAATTTTTCTATGGCAGGGATGTAAGGAGAAGAGTATATATCTGCACGGAGCCAGTGGAAATATGACGTCTATAACTGCCCATAGACACCAGGAATGAACCTGCGGCCTTCACATACAGGGAGCACAAAAAGCATTGCAGCACATGGAGAAGCCTCGTAATAGTTATACAGTCTTATATAGTGATAGTGGAGTCTATGAGCACCATGTATTCTGCTACATAGGGTCAGGGATTATAGTAAAGGGGGTCTGTCACCAGAACCAGCATATCACCCCAGCCCTGCAGATAGATAGGTTACTGTCACCAGAACCAGCATATCACCCCAGCCCTGCAGATAGATAGGTTACTGTCACCAGAACCAGCATATCACCCCAGCCCTGCAGATAGATAGGTTACTGTCACCAGACCCAGCATATCACCCCAGCCCTGCAGATAGATAGGTTACTGTCACCAGACCCAGCATATCACCCCAGCCCTGCAGATAGATAGGTTACTGTCACCAGTACCAGCATATCACCCCAGCCCTGCAGATAGATAGGTTACTGTCACCAGAACCAGCATATCACCCCAGCCCTGCAGATAGATAGGTTACTGTCACCAGAACCAGCATATCACCCCAGCCCTGCAGATAGATAGGTTACTGTCACCAGAACCAGCATATCACCCCAGCCCTGCAGATAGATAGGTTACTGTCACCAGAACCAGCATATCACCCCAGCCCTGCAGATAGATAGGTTACTGTCACCAGACCCAGCATATCACCCCAGCCCTGCAGATAGATAGGTTACTGTCACCAGTACCAGCATATCACCCCAGCCCTGCAGATAGATAGGTTACTGTCACCAGAACCAGCATATCACCCCAGCCCTGCAGATAGATAGGTTACTGTCACCAGAACCAGCATATCACCCCAGCCCTGCAGATAGATAGGTTACTGTCACCAGAACCAGCATATCACCCCAGCCCTGCAGATAGATAGGTTACTGTCACCAGAACCAGCATATCACCCCAGCCCTGCAGATAGATAGGTTACTGTCACCAGAACCAGCATATCACCCCAGCCCTGCAGATAGATAGGTTACTGTCACCAGAACCAGCATATCACCCCAGCCCTGCAGATAGATAGGTTACTGTCACCAGACCGCAGTATATCACCCCAGCCCTGCAGATAGATAGGTTACTGTCACCAGACCCAGTATATCACCCCAGCCCTGCAGATAGATAGGTTACTGTCACCAGAACCAGCATATTACCCCAGCCCTGCAGATAGATAGGTTACTGTCACCAGAACCAGCATATTACCCAGCCCTGCAGATAGATAGGTTACTGTCACCAGAACCAGCATATCACCCCAGCCCTGCAGATAGATAGGTTACTGTCACCAGAACCAGCATATCACCCAGCCCTGCAGATAGATAGGTTACTGTCACCAGAACCAGCATATCACCCCAGCCCTGCAGATAGATAGGTTACTGTCACCAGAACCAGCATATCACCCAGCCCTGCAGATAGATAGGTTACTGTCACCAGACCCAGCATATCACCCCAGCCCTGCAGATAGATAGGTTACTGTCACCAGAACCAGCATATCACCCCAGCCCTGCAGATAGATAGGTTACTGTCACCAGAACCAGCATATCACCCAGCCCTGCAGATAGATAGGTTACTGTCACCAGACCCAGCATATCACCCCAGCCCTGCAGATAGATAGGTTACTGTCACCAGAACCAGCATATCACCCCAGCCCTGCAGATAGATAGGTTACTGTCACCAGAACCAGCATATCACCCAGCCCTGCAGATAGATAGGTTACTGTCACCAGACCCAGCATATCACCCCAGCCCTGCAGATAGATAGGTTACTGTCACCAGAACCAGCATATCACCCCAGCCCTGCAGATAGATAGGTTACTGTCACCAGAACCAGCATATCACCCAGCCCTGCAGATAGATAGGTTACTGTCACCAGACCCAGCATATCACCCCAGCCCTGCAGATAGATAGGTTACTGTCACCAGAACCAGCATATCACCCCAGCCCTGCAGATAGATAGGTTACTGTCACCAGACCCAGCATATCACCCCAGCCCTGCAGATAGATAGGTTACTGTCACCAGAACCAGCATATCACCCCAGCCCTGCAGATAGATAGGTTACTGTCACCAGAACCAGCATATCACCCAGCCCTGCAGATAGATAGGTTACTGTCACCAGACCCAGCATATCACCCCAGCCCTGCAGATAGATAGGTTACTGTCACCAGAACCAGCATATCACCCCAGCCCTGCAGATAGATAGGTTACTGTCACCAGAACCAGCATATCACCCCAGCCCTGCAGGTAGATAGGTTACTGTCACCAGACCCAGCATATCACCGCAGCCCTGCAGATAGATAGGTTACTGTCACCAGAACCAGCATATCACCCCAGCCCTGCAGATAGATAGGTTACTGTCACCAGAACCAGCATATCACCCATATGTTGTGTAACTGGACCCCGTACAATAACGCAGAGCAAAAGGAAAAGCACCCTCTAATATGGAATGTGACTGTATGTGGAGACACCTGGCGGTATAGTATGGGCCCATATAACAGATCTGTAACACGTGTACATGGACCCTGGTGTTTGTATGTGTGGTAGAGGAGAGACAGTGTAACTGTATTACAGTAGTCACATAGTGACATCTCTTATAATAGTAGCCATTAATATCTGTCTCTCAGGTCAGAAATCCTTGGAAAAGCCCAAAATAACCCAGAAAGAGCTGATAATAGTAATAGACGCCATAGACGCCATTTTATTACACATCTCCAAGTGTTTTCTTATTTTCACAGCCAAGCAAAAGAAACTTTTAGAAACATTTATAGGATTTCCCAGAATAGTCAGATTGGTATTGAGACCCCTATGATTGCTCACTAGGGGGCGCATTGCTCTTCTGCAGTATCCTATAGGGTGACCCTTGTGTCTTTGCAGTTGATCCCCCACACTCTCTGTTTAGGGCTTATTTTGGGGTCCCCATGGCTGGGCCTGCACTGATCAGACGCGTCATCCTTATTATTACTCCTTACAGCTTAATATGGAGGCCCACAGTTTCTACTTGCTTTCTAGAAGTGTCTCAGGTTTCGGGGCAGATGTGCGAGCCCTGATCCAGCAAGAATTTAGACGTTCTGCATTTCTGCCAGATCCGTGAGGGAAAGCGCCGGGTCTGAGTGTGATGCAGCAGGTAACAACCGGGATTAAACAGTCTCTCGGCCGTTGCCAAAGCTGCTCTGAGCCAGTCCTGTAAAATAGTAATCACGCTGCATTAACCGTTTGCTTCCTGGCTCCGAAACACCTCATTTACAGAGGAAACCAGAGCAGTCCTCTCCAAAGAGTCAGCAGAGAAGAAGTGCATCCATGCATCCCGGCGCTGGTCTGCACAGAATACAAAGGAGATAATGTCCACAGGAACAATTATCTGTAATGTACATGTCCTGACAGCGCTCCCCATACACAACACAGCCGACGCGCACAGCCTTTGTCATCTGGCTTCATGCTTAATAATTGCTCGAAAAAAAAGAACTCCGCGCTTTTTCATCCTGTTCATCCAAATATTAAAATCCTGGCACTGAGCACTGTGTGGGGGGGCTACTGCTTATTCCCAGGCTCAGAGCTTTATACTGGGCTGCTTTTAATCATTGTAACACTTCTGTTCTGTTTTCTGCAACTTCTCAATGGCGATCCTGCTCTAATGTATGAGAGAATTGCAGAAACTGAGCAGGATCTTCACTTCAGCGCCCGTGGTAGGTAGCAGACTGCTGCAGACAGAATACAGGCTGCCGTATACATCAGCCTACCATATACATCAGCCTGCCCTATATATTAGCCTACCCTATATATTAGCCTGCCCTATACATCAGCCTACCATATACATCAGCCTGCCCTATATATTAGCCTACCCTATATATTAGCCTGCCCTATACATCAGCCTACCCTATATATTAGCCTGCCCTATACATCAGCCTACCATATACATCAGCCTGCCCTATACATCAGCCTACCATATACATCAGCCTGCCCTATACATCAGCCTACCATATACATCAGCCTGCCCTATACATCAGCCTATAATATACATCAGCCTACCATATACATCAGCCTGCCCTATATATTAGCCTACCCTATATATTAGCCTGCCCTATACATCAGCCTACCCTATATATTAGCCTGCCCTATACATCAGCCTACCATATACATCAGCCTGCCCTATACATCAGCCTACCATATACATCAGCCTGCCCTATACATCAGCCTGCCCTATACATCAGCCTACCATATACATCAGCCTACCATATACATCAGCCTACCATATACATCAGCCTGCCCTATACATCAGCCTACCATATACATCAGCCTGCCCTATAAATCAGCCTACCCTATACATCAGCCTGCCCTATATATTAGCCTACCATATACATCAGCCTACCATATACATCAGCCTACCATATACATCAGCCTACCATATACATCAGCCTACCATATACATCAGCCTGCCCTATACATCAGCCTGCCCTATATATCAGCCTGCCCTATATATTAGCCTACCATATACATCAGCCTACCATATACATCAGCCTGCCCTATATATTAGCCTGCCCTATATATTAGCCTACCATATACATCAGCCTACCATATACATCAGCCTGCCCTATACATCAGCCTACCATATACATCAGCCTGCCCTATATATTAGCCTACCATATACATCAGCCTACCATATACATCAGCCTACCATATACATCAGCCTGCCCTATACATCAGCCTGCCCTATACATCAGCCTGCCCTATATATTAGCCTGCCCTATATATTAGCCTACCATATACATCAGCCTACCATATACATCAGCCTGCCCTATACATCAGCCTGCCCTATATATTAGCCTACCATATACATCAGCCTACCATATACATCAGCCTGCCCTATACATCAGCCTACCATATACATCAGCCTGCCCTATAAATCAGCCTACCCTATACATCAGCCTGCCCTATATATTAGCCTACCATATACATCAGCCTACCATATACATCAGCCTACCATATACATCAGCCTGCCCTATACATCAGCCTGCCCTATACATCAGCCTGCCCTATATATTAGCCTGCCCTATATATTAGCCTACCATATACATCAGCCTACCATATACATCAGCCTGCCCTATACATCAGCCTGCCCTATATATTAGCCTGCCCTATATATTAGCCTACCATATACATCAGCCTACCATATACATCAGCCTGCCCTATATATTAGCCTACCATATACATCAGCCTACCATATACATCAGCCTGCCATCCATTAGGGCTTAGTTGTGATCTGTGACTGCAGTTTAGCTATATCGGATACCAATGGTTGCCTGACATCTGCCTTAGTCTCAGCCTTACCCTGCTATTCTTTCTCTCCCCCTATCTGTTCTTCTCCCCATGCTTTACACTGCAGTTCTTCTTCCTATGTCTGGCTGTTGTATGAAGTCAGTTGATTCATCCCGATAATAGTGATAGAACTTACAGAGTTACTTACTGATAAACTTCTGTCAGTGAAACCCGTAGAAAAAGCTGACATGAGCTTATCTGCATATTTTTCCCATGGAGCATTGCCAGAAGACTCCAAACACCCACTGGGGCTCGGCATTGAGGACCAACACCCCCCTTCTGAGCAGCGATAACATGAAGATTCTCAGGAAACGGCTGCGCAGAGAATTTTATGATTGTAAAGGGGGAAGCTTAAAATAGCAATGCCCTAATGTAATTTTGCTATCGGAATCACTCCCTTTGGCAATGTGAGCGAGCTGATAAACTGCAGGCCTAGGAAGGAATCTGCCTCCAGCTCCTGCTACTCCTCGGGAAAGGAGGAGATTCTGTAGTCCGGGCCCCGTCTCCTTGCAATGTGGGGGCAGACTTATCAGTCAGTTTTGCTGGAGTTTACTTTACAAATTTACAAAAATGCAAAATTACAAAAATGATTTGACCTCTGCGCCCTGAAAGAGGAGAGTGTAACGGGTTTCCTTCAAGGTCGATCCAACCATTTTTCTCTACAATTTTTAAAAGACTGTTCAATGCATTGGATCCTTGAAAAACGGACTGCACACAGATGGCTGCGCCTTGTCCGTGATTAGCATGGACTCCTTGGATTTAGAGGACGGGGGTCAATTCAAAAAGATCTATCTTAGGTATTATATATATTATAGAACAGGAGCTCTCGTGTCATGACATTTTAGATTCTCACAGTTCTACCTGGATTACCTTTGGAAATAATAACTGTGGTGTTATGTGAAAGCTTTTATATGACACCTGAACCAATGTTCTAGGTTTAACATTACCCGAAATATAAGTGATAATCGGAAGTCTCCCTTAACGTTTCCTGCATTATACAAGGCCGCTCTTCTGTACACCTCATGTATGCAGAGATCTGGTGTCAGCTCTAGAGAAACAAGGGAACGGAGAAAGACGTTCAGGATTTCACATAAAGGAGCCGAAACCTGTAAATAAAGAATATTACAAATGTCTTAAAGGCTTAAGTGCAACCAAAATAATCTGAAGTTGCGCAAAAGTTTAGTTAGGCTTAAAATGATAAAACAAAAGCAATTGGTGCCCGAACAGAACAAATCCTGAACTCTGACCTCTGCCAATGCAAATCTCAGGGGCCAAAAGCTTTGTGGTTTGGCCAAGGACTTGGGATTAAAATATAGAACCTAACGTAATGCATATGGCACTAAATATAAGTGAATAATGGTCCTGGCACTGTATATAAGAGAATAATGGCTATGGCACTGTCTATAAGTGAATAATGGTCCTGGCACTGTCTATAAGTGAATAATGGATATGGCACTGTCTATAAGTGAATAATGGTCCTGGCACTGTCTATAAGTGAATAATGGATATGGCACTATCTATAAGTGAATAATGGTCCTGGCAGTATCTATAAGTGAATAATGGATATGGCACTGTGTATAATTGAATAATGGATATGGCACTGTCTATAAGTGAATAATGGTCCTGGCACTATCTATAAGTGAAAAATGGATATGGCACTGTCTATAAGTGAATAATGGATATGGTACTGTGTATAAGTGAATAATGGATATGGCACTATCTATAAGTGAATAATGGCCCTGGCAGTATCTATAAGTAAGTAATGGTCCTGGCACTATCTATAAGTGAATAATGGTCCTGGCAGTATCTATAAGTGAATAATGGATATGGCACTGTCTATAAGTGAATAATGGATATGGCACTGTATATAAGTGAATAATGGATATGGCACTGTATATAAGTGAATAATGGATATGGCACTATCTATAAGTGAATAATTGTCCTGGCACTATCTATAAGTGAATAATGGATATGGCACTATCTATAAGTGAATAATGGTCCTGGCACTATCTATAAGTGAATAATGGATATGGCACTGTATATAAATGAACAATGGATATGGCACTGTATATAAGTGAATAATGGATATGGCACTATCTATAAGTGAAAAATGGATATGGCACTGTCTATAAGTGAATAATGGATATGGCACTATCTATAAGTGAATAATTGTCCTGGCACTATCTATAAGTGAATAATGGTCCTGGCACTGTCTATAAGTGAATAATGGATATGGCACCATCTATAAGTGAATCTTGGTCCTGGCAGTATCTATAAGTGAATAATGGATATGGCACTGTATATAAGTGAATCTTGGTCCTGGCAGTATCTATAAGTGAATAATGGATATGGCACTGTATATAAGTGAATAATGGATATGGCACTGTATATAAGTGAATAATGGCTATGGCACTATCTATAAGTGAATAATGGTCCTGGCACTGTCTATAAGTGAATAATGGATATGGCACTATCTATAAGTGAATAATGGTCCTGGCACTATCTATAAGTGAATAATGGATATGGCACTGTATATAAGTGAATAATGGATACGACACTGTCTATAAGTGAATAATGGATATGGCACTGTTTATAAGTGAATAATGGATATGGCACTGTCTATAAGTGAATAATGGTCCTGGCACTATCTATAAGTGAATAATGGATATGGCACTGTATATAAATGAACAATGGATATGGCACTGTATATAAATGAATAATGGATATGGCACTGTCTATAAGTGAATAATGGATATGGCACTGTCTATAAGTGAATAATGGATATGGCACTATCTATAAGTGAATAATGGTCCTGGCACTATCTATAAGTGAATAATGGATATGGCACTGTATATAAGTGAATAATGGATATGGCACTGTCTATAAGTGAATAATGGTCCTGGCACTATCTATAAGTGAATAATGGTTATGGCACTGTCTATAAGTGAATAATTGATATGGCACTGTCTATAAGTGAATAATGGCTATGGCACTATCTATAAGTGAATAATGGCTATGGCACTATCTATAAGTTAATAATGGATATGGCACTGTCTATAAGTGAATAATGGTTATGGCACTGTCTATAAGTGAATAATTGATATGGCACTGTATATAAGTGAATAATGGATATGGCACTGTCTATAAGTGAATAATGGTCCTGGCACTATCTATAAGTGAATAATGGATATGGCACTGTATATAAGTGAATAATGGATATGGCACTGTCTATAAGTGAATAATGGACATGGCACTGTATATAAGTGAATAATGGATACGACACTGTCTATTAGTGAATAATGGTCCTGGCACTATCTATAAGTGAATAATGGCTATGGCACTATATATATATATATATATATATATATATATATATATATATATATATATATATATATACATATATATACATTTTGATGGACAAAGATAGTGAATGTCAGTTTTATTGTCGCCTGTTCACATAATGGACATATCACAATACAGACGTGTAACGGATGTCGTGTGAATTAGCCCTTACACTTGTGTCCTGAGATGTCCCTCCACTTTCTATAGCAGATGGTGATGATTTTTCTCTTTGCTGGTCGCCATAAGCTGATCATGGTGAATATTTGCGCTGCTGCGGAGGTGAGTGATCAGCAAATGGAAATAGAAGGCAAATATTCAATGTGAATAAGCCCCTAGCCTTATCCTGGTGCTATATAGTCCTGCCACTGTCTATAAGTGAATAATGGATATGGCACTACCTATAAGTGAATAATTGTCCTGGCACTGTCTATAAGTGAATAATGGATACGACACTGTCTATAAGTGAATAATGGATATGGCACTGTCTATAAGTGAATAATGGATATGGCACTGTATATAAGTGAATAATGGATATGGCACTGTCTATAAGTGAATAATGGATATGGCACTATCTATAAGTGAATAATGGATATGGCACTGTATATAAGTGAATAATGTATACAACACTATCTATAAGTGAATAATGGATATGGCACTGTCTATAAGTGAATAATGGATATGGCACTGTCTATAAGAGAATAATGGATATGGCACTGTCTATAAGAGAATAATGGATATGGCACTGTCTATAAGTGAATAATGGATATGGCACTGTCTATAAGTGAATAATGGATATGGCACTGTCTATAAGTGAATAATGGATATGGCACTATCTATAAGTGAATAATGGATATGGCACTGTATATAAGTGAATAATGTATACAACACTATCTATAAGTGAATAATGGATACGACACTGTCTATAAGTGAATAATGGATATAACACTGTCTATAAGTGAATAATGGTCCTGGCACTATCTATAAGTGAATAATGGATATGGCACTGTCTATAAGTTAATAATGGATATGGCACTGTATATAAGTTAATAATGGATATGGCACTGTCTATAAGTTAATAATGGATATGGCACTGTATATAAGTTAATAATGGATATGGCACTGTATATAAGTGAATAATGGATATGGCACTATCTATAAGTGAATAATGGATATGGCACTATCTATAAGTGAATAATGGATATGGCACTGTATATAAGTGAATAATGTATACAACACTATCTATAAGTGAATAATGGATATGGCACTGTCTATAAGTGAATAATGGATATGGCACTGTCTATAAGAGAATAATGGATATGGCACTGTCTATAAGTGAATAATGGATATGGCACTGTATATAAGTGAATAATGGATATGGCACTGTCTATAAGTGAATAATGGATATGGCACTATCTATAAGTGAATAATGGATATGGCACTGTATATAAGTGAATAATGTATACAACACTATCTATAAGTGAATAATGGATATGGCACTGTCTATAAGTGAATAATGGATATGGCACTGTCTATAAGTGAATAATGGATATGGCACTATCTATAAGTGAATAATGGATATGGCACTGTATATAAGTGAATAATGTATACAACACTATCTATAAGTGAATAATGGATACGACACTGTATATAAGTGAATAATGGTCCTGGCACTATCTATAAGTGAATAATGGATATGGCACTGTCTATAAGTTAATAATGGATATGGCACTGTATATAAGTGAATAATGGATATGGCACTGTCTATAAGTTAATAATGGATATGGCACTGTATATAAGTTAATAATGGATATGGCACTGTATATAAGTGAATAATGGATATGGCACTGTCTATAAGTGAATAATGGATATGACACTGTATATAAGTGAATAATGTATACAACACTATCTATAAGTGAATAATGGATATGGCACTGTCTATAAGTGAATAATGGATATGGCACTGTATATAAGTGAATAATGGATATGGCACTGTCTATAAGTGAATAATGGATATGGCACTATCTATAAGTGAATAATGGATATGGCACTGTATATAAGTGAATAATGTATACAACACTATCTATAAGTGAATAATGGATACGACACTGTCTATAAGTGAATAATGGATATAACACTGTCTATAAGTGAATAATGGTCCTGGCACTATCTATAAGTGAATAATGGATATGGCACTGTCTATAAGTTAATAATGGTCCTGGCACTGTCTATAAGTGAATAATGGATATGGCACTATCTATAAGTGGATAATGTATATGGCACTATCTATAAGTGAATAATGGATACGACACTATCTATAAGTGAATAATGGATACGACACTGTCTATTAGTGAATAATGGTCCTGGCACTATCTATAAGTGAATAATGGCTATGGCACTATATATTTATATATATATATATATATATATATATATATATATATATATATATATATATATACATATATATACATTTTGATGGACAAAGATAGTGAATGTCAGTTTTATTGTCGCCTGTTCACATAATGGACATATCACAATACAGACGTGTAACGGATGTCGTGTGAATTAGCCCTTACACTTGTGTCCTGAGATGTCCCTCCACTTTCTATAGCAGATGGTGATGATTTTTCTCTTTGCTGGTCGCCATAAGCTGATCATGGTGAATATTTGCGCTGCTGCGGAGGTGAGTGATCAGCAAATGGAAATAGAAGGCAAATATTCAATGTGAATAAGCCCCTAGCCTTATCCTGGTGCTATATAGTCCTGCCACTGTCTATAAGTGAATAATGGATATGGCACTACCTATAAGTGAATAATTGTCCTGGCACTGTCTATAAGTGAATAATGGATACGACACTGTCTATAAGTGAATAATGGATATGGCACTGTCTATAAGTGAATAATGGATATGGCACTGTATATAAGTGAATAATGGATATGGCACTGTCTATAAGTGAATAATGGATATGGCACTATCTATAAGTGAATAATGGATATGGCACTGTATATAAGTGAATAATGTATACAACACTATCTATAAGTGAATAATGGATATGGCACTGTCTATAAGTGAATAATGGATATGGCACTGTCTATAAGAGAATAATGGATATGGCACTGTCTATAAGTGAATAATGGATATGGCACTGTATATAAGTGAATAATGGATATGGCACTGTCTATAAGTGAATAATGGATATGGCACTATCTATAAGTGAATAATGGATATGGCACTGTCTATAAGTGAATAATGGATATGGCACTGTCTATAAGTGAATAATGGATATGGCACTGTATATAAGTGAATAATGTATACAACACTATCTATAAGTGAATAATGGATACGACACTGTCTATAAGTGAATAATGGTCCTGGCACTATCTATAAGTGAATAATGGATATGGCACTGTCTATAAGTTAATAATGGATATGGCACTGTATATAAGTTAATAATGGATATGGCACTGTCTATAAGTTAATAATGGATATGGCACTGTATATAAGTTAATAATGGATATGGCACTGTATATAAGTGAATAATGGATATGGCACTGTCTATAAGTGAATAATGGATATGGCACTATCTATAAGTGAATAATGGATATGGCACTATCTATAAGTGAATAATGGATATGGCACTGTATATAAGTGAATAATGTATACAACACTATCTATAAGTGAATAATGGATATGGCACTGTCTATAAGTGAATAATGGATATGGCACTGTCTATAAGAGAATAATGGATATGGCACTGTCTATAAGTGAATAATGGATATGGCACTGTATATAAGTGAATAATGGATATGGCACTGTCTATAAGTGAATAATGGATATGGCACTATCTATAAGTGAATAATGGATATGGCACTGTATATAAGTGAATAATGTATACAACACTATCTATAAGTGAATAATGGATATGGCACTGTCTATAAGTGAATAATGGATATGGCACTGTCTATAAGTGAATAATGGATATGGCACTGTCTATAAGTGAATAATGGATATGGCACTGTATATAAGTGAATAATGGATATGGCACTGTATATAAGTGAATAATGTATACAACACTATCTATAAGTGAATAATGGATACGACACTGTCTATAAGTGAATAATGGATATAACACTGTCTATAAGTGAATAATGGTCCTGGCACTATCTATAAGTGAATAATGGATATGGCACTGTCTATAAGTTAATAATGGATATGGCACTGTATATAAGTGAATAATGGATATGGCACTGTCTATAAGTTAATAATGGATATGGCACTGTATATAAGTGAATAATGGATATGGCACTGTCTATAAGTGAATAATGGATATGGCACTATCTATAAGTGAATAATGGATATGGCACTGTATATAAGTGAATAATGTATACAACACTATCTATAAGTGAATAATGGATATGTCACTGTCTATAAGTGAATAATGGATATGGCACTATCTATAAGTGAATAATGGATATGGCACTGTATATAAGTGAATAATGTATACAACACTATCTATAAGTGAATAATGGATACGACACTGTCTATAAGTGAATAATGGATATAACACTGTCTATAAGTGAATAATGGTCCTGGCACTATCTATAAGTGAATAATGGATATGGCACTGTCTATAAGTTAATAATGGATATGGCACTGTATATAAGTGAATAATGGATATGGCACTGTCTATAAGTTAATAATGGATATGGCACTGTATATAAGTTAATAATGGATATGGCACTGTATATAAGTGAATAATGGATATGGCACTGTCTATAAGTGAATAATGGATATGGCACTGTATATAAGTGAATAATGTATACAACACTATCTATAAGTGAATAATGGATATGGCACTGTCTATAAGTGAATAATGGATATGGCACTGTATATAAGTGAATAATGGATATGGCACTGTCTATAAGTGAATAATGGATATGGCACTATCTATAAGTGAATAATGGATATGGCACTGTATATAAGTGAATAATGTATACAACACTATCTATAAGTGAATAATGGATACGACACTGTCTATAAGTGAATAATGGATATAACACTGTCTATAAGTGAATAATGGTCCTGGCACTATCTATAAGTGAATAATGGATATGGCACTGTCTATAAGTTAATAATGGATATGGCACTATCTAAAAGTGGATAATGTATATGGCACTATCTATAAGTGAATAATGGTCCTGGCACTGTCTATAAGTGAATAATGGATATGGCACTATCTATAAGTGGATAATGTATATGGCACTATCTATAAGTGGATAATGTATATGGCACTATCTATAAGTGAATAATGGATACGACACTATCTATAAGTGAATAATGGATACGACACTGTCTATTAGTGAATAATGGTCCTGGCACTGTCTATAAGTGAATAATGGATATGGCACTGTCTATAAGTGAATAATGGATATGGCACTGTCTATAAGTGAATAATGGATATGGCACTGTCTATAAGTGAATAATGGATATGGCACTATCTATAAGTGAATAATGTATATGGCACTATCTATAAGTGAATAATGGATACGACACTATCTATAAGTGAATAATGGATACGACACTGTCTATTAGTGAATAATGGTCCTGGCACTATCTATAAGTGAATAATGGATATGGCACTGTCTATAAGTGAATAATGGATATGGCACTGTCTATAAGTGAATAATGGATATGGCACTATCTATAAGTGAATAATGGATATGGCACTGTATATAAGTGAATAATGTATACAACACTATCTATAAGTGAATAATGGATACGACACTGTCTATAAGTGAATAATGGATATAACACTGTCTATAAGTGAATAATGGTCCTGGCACTATCTATAAGTGAATAATGGATATGGCACTGTCTATAAGTTAATAATGGATATGGCACTGTATATAAGTGAATAATGGATATGGCACTGTCTATAAGTTAATAATGGATATGGCACTGTATATAAGTTAATAATGGATATGGCACTTTATATAAGTGAATAATGGATATGGCACTGTCTATAAGTGAATAATGGATATGGCACTGTATATAAGTGAATAATGTATACAACACTATCTATAAGTGAATAATGGATATGGCACTGTCTATAAGTGAATAATGGATATGGCACTGTATATAAGTGAATAATGGATATGGCACTGTCTATAAGTGAATAATGGATATGGCACTATCTATAAGTGAATAATGGATATGGCACTGTATATAAGTGAATAATGTATACAACACTATCTATAAGTGAATAATGGATACGACACTGTATATAAGTGAATAATGTATACAACACTATCTATAAGTGAATAATGGATACGACACTGTCTATAAGTGAATAATGGATATAACACTGTCTATAAGTGAATAATGGTCCTGGCACTATCTATAAGTGAATAATGGATATGGCACTGTCTATAAGTTAATAATGGATATGGCACTATCTAAAAGTGGATAATGTATATGGCACTATCTATAAGTGAATAATGGTCCTGGCACTGTCTATAAGTGAATAATGGATATGGCACTATCTATAAGTGGATAATGTATATGGCACTATCTATAAGTGGATAATGTATATGGCACTATCTATAAGTGAATAATGGATACGACACTATCTATAAGTGAATAATGGATACGACACTGTCTATTAGTGAATAATGGTCCTGGCACTATCTATAAGTGAATAATGGCTATGGCACTATATATTTATATATATATATATATATATATATATATATATATATATATACATATATATACATTTTGATGGACAAAGATAGTGAATGTCAGTTTTATTGTCGCCTGTTCACATAATGGACATATCACAATACAGACGTGTAACGGATGTCGTGTGAATTAGCCCTTACACTTGTGTCCTGAGATGTCCCTCCACTTTCTATAGCAGATGGTGATGATTTTTCTCTTTGCTGGTCGCCATAAGCTGATCATGGTGAATATTTGCGCTGCTGCGGAGGTGAGTGATCAGCAAATGGAAATAGAAGGCAAATATTCAATGTGAATAAGCCCCTAGCCTTATCCTGGTGCTATATAGTCCTGCCACTGTCTATAAGTGAATAATGGATATGGCACTACCTATAAGTGAATAATTGTCCTGGCACTGTCTATAAGTGAATAATGGATACGACACTGTCTATAAGTGAATAATGGATATGGCACTGTCTATAAGTGAATAATGGATATGGCACTGTATATAAGTGAATAATGGATATGGCACTGTCTATAAGTGAATAATGGATATGGCACTATCTATAAGTGAATAATGGATATGGCACTGTATATAAGTGAATAATGTATACAACACTATCTATAAGTGAATAATGGATATGGCACTGTCTATAAGTGAATAATGGATATGGCACTGTATATAAGTGAATAATGGATATGGCACTGTCTATAAGTGAATAATGGATATGGCACTATCTATAAGTGAATAATGGATATGGCACTGTATATAAGTGAATAATGTATACAACACTATCTATAAGTGAATAATGGATACGACACTGTCTATAAGTGAATAATGGATATAACACTGTCTATAAGTGAATAATGGTCCTGGCACTATCTATAAGTGAATAATGGATATGGCACTGTCTATAAGTTAATAATGGATATGGCACTGTATATAAGTTAATAATGGATATGGCACTGTCTATAAGTTAATAATGGATATGGCACTGTATATAAGTTAATAATGGATATGGCACTGTATATAAGTGAATAATGGATATGGCACTGTCTATAAGTGAATAATGGATATGGCACTATCTATAAGTGAATAATGGATATTGCACTGTATATAAGTGAATAATGTATACAACACTATCTATAAGTGAATAATGGATATGGCACTATCTATAAGTGAATAATGGATATGACACTGTCTATAAGTGAATAATGTATACAACACTGTCTATTAGTGAATAATGGTCCTGGCACTATCTATAAGTGAATAATGGATATGGCACTATCTATAAGTGAATAATGGATATGGCACTATCTATAAGTGAATAATGGATATGACACTATCTATAAGTGAATAATGGATATGACACTGTCTATAAGTGAATAATGGTCCTGGCACTATCTATAAGTGAATAATGGCTATGGCACTATATATTTATATATATATATATATATATATATATATATATATATATATATATATATATATACATATATATACATTTTGATGGACAAAGATAGTGAATGTCAGTTTTATTGTCGCCTGTTCACATAATGGACATATCACAATACAGACGTGTAACGGATGTCGTGTGAATTAGCCCTTACACTTGTGTCCTGAGATGTCCCTCCACTTTCTATAGCAGATGGTGATGATTTTTCTCTTTGCTGGTCGCCATAAGCTGATCATGGTGAATATTTGCGCTGCTGCGGAGGTGAGTGATCAGCAAATGGAAATAGAAGGCAAATATTCAATGTGAATAAGCCCCTAGCCTTATCCTGGTGCTATATTGTATCCGCACAGGTATACAGCACAGGTCTTTGTGATATGTTGTAGCCAGGGGGGCTATAACAGAGGTCTGTGCCCCAGGTGCAGAGTGCCAGAGGGGGCGCTATTACAGCAGTCACAGTATTAGAATAGCGAGCTCGGGCAGAGAATCAAACCTTTGCCCCAGGACATGAAGGTCTATCTGTAAGTCTGGTCTTATGTGATCTTTTTCCGTGTGCGGCAGCTATTCTAATAATAACACGATATTCGGGAACTATTACTTATGCAATGTTCTTCTTATCCTTCTTCAGATGTTGTGAAGTGTTTCTTTGGCGCGAGGACAATGCGGTGTTTGTCCCGTATGGATGTGAATGGGCTGTTGTGTTACATGATTGTGTACACAAAGGACGATGACACACAAAAGTGACATCACACCCCACAAATAGCTGCTTTGTGTCGCCTCACGAGTCTCTTGTCAGATAAACATTCTACAAAGGTCTTCATAGAACAGGCGTAAATGCGTCGGGGCTCAGGTTTCAGCCCTTGGCGAGGCTTTGTCGCCTGAGATCCGCCGGCCGGCCACTGTGCCTGCTCGTTGGCACCTGTGATTACAGCCAGCGGGAGCCTCGTCTGGGTTCACATTTACAGGGCTGGAAGTATATGATAGCATTATTGCTTTTTGGTGAAGGAGTGACTCAAGCTGCTGATTTTACTACTTACGTCTTTTGTGTGCGAAGGTCGGTGGCGTGGAATGAAAATGTTAGACACAGCACGGAAAACCCTGCTGAACATTAGTATGAAGAACGGGCCGCGCTGCCTCTTCTGGTTGGCAAAGTAACCCTAAGAGCCTGAAACAAACGAGTTTAATTATTACAATTTACAGTACAGGGATATGTTCTGCTGTGAGAGCCGTATCCGACTAATAACCTGTGAGTTACAGCGCACAAGTAAAGAGCGCTCGGCGGATTATACATTAACGTAATTGTGTCCATTCTGGGTCCGCCACCGATACCTCTGGGAATTCACATGGACTGGAGGAAGCCGGGGCTGCAGTCTGGTCCTGAAGGTGTTTTATGAGATCTGAAAGGCAAGTTCTGGTCTAACCCACCGCCCTAATTAGTCCCCGCTCCTGCAGACCCCTGAGACTTCCACTTAGTGTCAATAAAGGAGACTGGCACTTTATCAAGCCGCAGCTCTGGAGTCAGGAATAGCTGCCGGGGCTGTGCTGATGAGAAGATGCAATACCCTGGTGTACGAGCAGCCCCTGATATAGGAGAAAACGCCTCAATAAGTAACCGCTAACTTGGTAAAGTAAGAAACAAACAGATTCCAGATAGAAAGTAGTTTGTCATAGTAAGGAATGTCCTGAACACGCGGCCATATGTCTCAGGGTATTTGCACTGGACGTATTTGCTTAAACTTTGAGCGTCTGTGGGAACAACTCCGTGGATGGAAGGAGATCATTTATAAACCTGTGAAAGATTAGCTAATATGGACTTCAGAATGATCAGGATATGGCCAGCTCTCACCACCAATATGGAGGACTGTCATACAGCATGCAGATTATCAGGCATTGCCTACTTATCAGGCCCTTAAACTCTTTGCGCAGATATTTCAATGTCCACCATTCTCCGGCATCATCAAAGAGCAAGGGGAAATTATTGCCAGGGGTTAAAAATGTGTGCAGCTTATTGCTGCCATCCCCTACGTCCCCAGCCTCCCCATAGTACTCAATAATAACTTCTCACCCTGTGATGTCATATTCAAGCACTCTCATATTTTTAATTTCCAAAAACATAATGGGGCAGCAAAAAGATACGGTGAAGGACTGTGCAGATACAAGGGGACGGTGTGCGGATACAAGGAGACGGTGTGCGGATACAAGGAGACGGTGTGCGGATACAAGGAGATGGTGTGCGGATACAAGGAGATGGTGTGCGGATACAAGGAGACGGTGTGCGGATACAAGGGGACGGTGTGCGGATACAAGGAGATGGTGTGTGGATACAAGGGGACGGTGTGCGGATACAAGGAGACGGTGTGCGGATACAAGGGGACGGTGTGCGGATACAAGGAGACGGTGTGCGGATACAAGGAGACGGTGTGCGGATACAAGGGGACGGTGTGCGGATACAAGGAGACCATGTGCGGATACAAGGGGACGGTGTGCGGATACAAGGAGAAGGTGTGCAGATACAAGGAGACGGTGTGCGGATACAAGGAGACGGTGTGCGGATACAAGGAGACGGTGTGCGGATACAAGGAGATGGTGTGCGGATACAAGGGGACAGTGTGCGGATACAAGGAGACGGTGTGCGGATACAAGGAGACGGTGTGCGGATACAAGGAGACGGTGTGCGGATACAAAGAGATGGTGTGTGGATACAAGGAGACCATGTGCGGATACAAGGAGACGGTGTGCAGATACAAGGAGAAGGTGTGCAGATACAAGGAAATGGTGTGTGGATACAAGGAGACGGTGTGCGGATACAAGGAGAAGGTGTGCAGATACAAGGAGATGGTGTGTGGATACAAGGGGACAGTGTGCAGATACAAGGAGACGGTGTGTGGATACAAGGAGACGGTGTGCGGATACAAGGGGACAGTGTGCGGATACAAGGAGACGGTGTGCGGATACAAGGAGACGGTGTGCGGATACAAGGAGACGGTGTGCGGATACAAGGAGATGGTGTGTGGATACAAGGAGACCATGTGCGGATACAAGGAGACGGTGTGCAGATACAAGGAGAAGGTGTTCAGATACAAGGAAATGGTGTGTGGATACAAGGAGATGGTGTGCGGATACAAGGAGAAGGTGTGCAGATACAAGGAGATGGTGTGTGGATACAAGGGGACAGTGTGCAGATACAAGGAGACGGTGTGTGGATACAAGGAGACGGTGTGCGGATACAAGGAGACGGTGTGCGGATACAAGGAGATGGTGTGTGGATACAAGGAGACGGTGTGTGGATACAAGGAGACGGTGTGCGGATACAAGGAGACGGTGTGCGGATACAAGGAGATGGTGTGCGGATACAAGGGGACGGTGTGTGGATACAAGGGGACAGTGTGCGGATACAAGGGGACGGTGTGCGGATACAAGGGGACGGTGTGCGGATACAAGGAGTTGGTGTGTGGATACAAGGAGATGGTGTGCGGATACAAGGAGATGGTGTGCGGATACAAGGAGATGGTGTGTGGATACAAGGAGATGGTGTGCGGATACAAGGGGACAGAGTGCGGATACAAGGAGATGGTGTGCGGATACAAGGAGATGGTGTGCGGATACAAAGAGACGGTGTGCGGATACAAGGAGACGGTGTGCGGATACAAGGAGATGGTGTGCGGATACAAGGGGACGGTGTGCGGATACAAAGAGATGGTGTGCAGATACAAGGGGACAGTGTGCGGATACAAGGAGATGGTGTGCGGATACAAGGGGACGGTGTGCGGATACAAAGAGACGGTGTGCGGATACAAGGAGACGGTGTGCGGATACAAGGAGATGGTGTGCGGATACAAGGGGACAGTGTGCGGATACAAAGAGACGGTGTGCGGATACAAGGAGACGGTGTGCGGATACAAGGAGACGGTGTGCGGATACAAAGAGATGGTGTGCAGATACAAGGGGACAGTGTGCGGATACCAGGGGACGGTGTGCGGATACAAGGGGACAGTGTGCGGATACAAAGAGACGGTGTGCGGATACAAGGAGACGGTGTGCAGATACAAGGAGATGGTGTGCGGATACAAGGAGATGGTGTGCGGATACAAGGGGATGGTGTGCGGATACAAGGAGATGGTGTGCGGATACAAGGAGATGGTGTGCGGATACAAGGAGATGGTGTGCGGATACAAGGGGATGGTGTGCGGATACAAGGGGACAGTGTGTGGATACAAGGGGACAGTGTGTGGATACAAGGGGACAGTGTGCGGATACAAGGGGCGGTGTGCGGATACAAGGGGACGGTGTGCGGTTACAAGGAGACGGTGTGCGGTTACAAGGAGATGGTGTGCGGATACAAGGAGATGGTGTGCGGATACAAGGGGACGGTGTGCAGATACAAGGGGACAGTGTGCGGATACAAAGAGACGGTGTGCGGATACAAGGAGATGGTGTGCGGATACAAGGAGATGGTGTGCGGATACAAGGAGATGGTGTGCGGATACAAGGAGATGGTGTGCGGATACAAGGAGACGGTGTGCGGATACAAGGAGATGGTGTGCGGATACAAGGAGATGGTGTGCGGATACAAGGGGACAGTGTGCGGATACAAGGGGACAGTGTGCGGATACAAAGAGACGGTGTGCGGATACAAGGAGACGGTGTGCGGATACAAGGGGACAGAGTGCGGATACAAGGAGACGGTGTGCGGATACGAGAAGATGGTGTGTGGATACAAGGGGACGGTGTGCAGATACAAGGGGACAGTGTGCGGATACAAAGAGACGGTGTGCGGATACAAGGAGACGGTGTGCGGATACAAGGAGACGGTGTGCGGATACAAGGGGATGGTGTGCGGATACAAGGGGACGGAGTGCGGATACAAGGAGACGGTGTGCGGATACAAGGGGACGGAGTGCGGATACAAGGAGACGGTGTGCGGATACAAGGGGATGGTGTGCGGATACAAGGAGACGGTGTGCGGATACAAGGGGATGGTGTGCGGATACAAGGGGACGGTGTGCGGATACAAGGAGATGGTGTGCGGATACAAAGAGACCGTGTGTGGAGACAAGGAGACGGTGTGCGGATACAAGGGGATGGTGTGCGGATACAAGGGGACGGTGTGTGGATACAAGGAGACGGAGTGCGGATACAAGGGGATGGTGTGTGGATACAAGGGGACGGAGTGCGGATACAAGGGGATGGTGTGTGGATACAAGGGGACGGAGTGCGGATACAAGGGGACGGAGTGCGGATACAAGGGGATGGTGTGCGGATACAAAGAGACCGTGTGTGGAGACAAGGAGACGGTGTGCGGATACAAGGGGATGGTGTGCGGATACAAGGAGACGGTGTGTGGATAAAAGGGAACGGTGTGCAAATCCAGGGGTGAGCTGTGGCACTTTATTCAGGGCAAGTGGTCCGCTGTTGTCTGGCTTGTGTCTGATATTTAAGCTTTTTTTCACATGTTCTTGGGTTTTGTGCATTTTCCCCAATTGATAACTCCGCACCATCTCCAGACTTGCCAAGCTTAAATTTTTCTTATAGAACTTGTGATTTAATCCTCAGTTGGCAAGAAATGTGATCATTTTCCTGCACTCGTGTCCAAGACATGAAATTCTTTTTCTGTTATCAAAGTTTAAGATGAATCCAAGAGAGTAAGAGACTTGGAAAGCTCAAGAGCTAAAGTGCAATGATGTCTCGAAGAAAGAAAAAACAAACACTCTAGGAAAAAGCTGAACCTTCCCGCTATGTATATGTGTACAACATGGCTGAGTAGTATGCGAACATCTCATCTGGATCGCCGTGCAGAAGATGACTCTTCATGGAAAATAATGTGATGCCAGTGTTCAGACTCCCTACAAAAACACACCAACTGGAAAATAGCCAGAAATATTACTACGGAGTCTAACGCCCAAGTTCTCCTTTTAAGGTCCTGGACACCGGACCTCATACCTAGCTGGAGTCCCATATAGACAGCAGAGGAGAGCTGTGGTGTCACCTTAGCTATAGGCATCTTGGCCTCAAGCTATTTGGCACATTTCTGTTTGACTTGGGGTCTCCACCACTGGTTTCTCCATTCAGGGAGGTCAGTAATAATTTTTGGAGATAGTAAAAGTGGAAAGTTACCTGAAACGTACACACCTGAATAGAACACCATTGTAGGCTTGGTCAATGCGTTTCCTTCACTGAATCTAATGGGCCTACATTTCGGACAATCCCCTGGCCATTACTTCCTTGCACTAGACACCAGTGGACACTCAGGTAGGAAATGTTCTCCTGTATTTCTCCAGGTCCTGGTTCAGATTCTACTCTTTGGGGCTTCGGTGGCTTTACTTTCCTCCAGATGACTCTTGGGATTGTGACTCTTAATCTCAGGCCTGACACGATGAGCTGAGCTCTGTGGCCCCCTCCACATCAGCAGTAACAGTGCACGTCCAGGGGGGTCTGGGGCGGGGGTTCCAGGTCTGGTAACATAGGCACAGATATTACAAGCATTCTCCTATCAATTATTTATAAGCCCCTGAGCCGTCCTCACGTGTGACAACCACTAAGTCATTACAGCACCCAAAGGTCTTGGCAACCAGCTTTCCACCAACCCTGAATGGCATGATAGTCCCATCTGTTTATGACCTGCAGGTAAGTATCCATTAAAAACAATGCAAATAACTTTTTGGCGTTAGAAGAAGCCCTAGAACATGAGCTGGTCACTAAGTGTCTAAGTGTAATCTGTAGGTAAACCAGCAGTAGGTGTTCAGTTTCTCTACAGCACCCCCTCAGGTGAAATGAAGCACTACACCGTGCACATTGATATGAATTGGCGATGTCTGTGTAATGCAGCACAAGTCCTCCAGAGCCATAGAGCGCTCTACACTCTGACCAAGGGATTTCCACAGTGCGCACCCTATTCATGGGTGTTATTCCTCAGCCGAGCCGCACAGTCTTCAGACAGTCCTCATCCCAATACCCAGTATATATATAAATACATTTAATCTGAATATAAATCTGTACATTACCCCGCACCCTCTATTGTCAGTGTGTATGTCAGTCTCTACTGTAGCTCTGCCATTCTATTCATGCACCTGAAGAATCAGGATAGCTGGATGTGTTTGCTATTACAGGTCAAAGCCCAAAATTTTAAAAAGAATGGAAAAAATACAATATGAATGATTTGTGTAGCATTGAGGAGCCCTCCCTGTCTGCACCTGCCGTCTGCGCTGCCTCCTGGAATAGCTCTTACATATTGGAATCCTGTCATTATCCCGCCGACCGTCATCAATATAATATTAATATTTCAGTGGACCGTCCCATTTACAAGAATCAATAACTGATAAGAAAAACAAACCAGAAAATGGAGTAAAAAGAAACCGCGTGGCAGGAGCCTAAACCGTGCCGCGTCCATAGTAGACAGGACGGGATTAGCGTGAGCTGCTTAGTCCGCGACTGAAAGGCCCGATAACCTTTCCTTGGGGGCAGGTCAGTGTGGAATTGGGCTGGAAATGACAGAACCTTAAGATCCTGGGAACAAAAGCAAAAAAATTCTGATGGAATTCAGCGGACATTGCCGGATATTTTGGTGTCCTTGGTTGGACAAAGCCATTGGAGCCCCTGTTAGACGTGCAGGCCACTGCTCAGAGCGATGTATGGCAGCTCGGAGGGCTATTGTAGGTTTTATTGTAAAATATCCTTTGTGGGAAAGGAGATTCCAAGAGGAGAAAGTAAATGAAACATGGCTGACGTACCGGAATCCTACAGAAGGATCGAAAAGCTATGGCTCTGAGCTATAGATGGTAGGAAGACATTGTGGATCACTAGGAGGTTCTAGTTTCTGCAAGTGATATAGGGTCCATATTTTCTGGGCCATATATGCCCATGTGCACAGGGATTTATCAGCTAAAGGCCCGAGTAATAAAGGGACAACCGGGAAGTGCTTGAGAAGACTGGTTGTTAGGCAGCGCCTCCCTAGCAAGCAGTCCGACATGACTCCATACTGAGAGGACATTAAGGGAACCTTGTCATGGCCATGGTTGTGACTTCAGTACCACAGACATTGAGGAGGCGCCGTCTCTGGGTTTGGAGGATGACGCTGAGTGTGATGGAGGACGATGGTAATGTATGCGTCCTGCTCACAGACATATTATATGGCAGCGCAGGATGAGCAGCCGCGGATGTGTCTTGAACACAAAGAGGTGTAAGTGCGCGGTGGAACATATGATTTTCCAGAACATTCCTTGCAGCTTCTAAATGACCCCCGTTGTGTGTTTTATCTGAAGGGTCTGTGAGTTGTTCCTTCTCCCGCACATCATCTCACCCTGTTTGTTTCTCTCTTCTGTAAAATGAGCTTGTTGCCACCACCCTGCGCTCGGCTTCCATCACATTGTTCTCTCATTTGATCATGGTATTTGACAGGTTTCTCTGCGGTTTTGTTCAGCATTGTGCAAGGAAGGAGCGCAGCGGGGCACTGTGATCCGACACTTCAGGAGCTCAGGCAAGTGTCTGTCACTCCTCTCTCTGCAAATTACTGCTCTTCACGGCAAAGGAACATCTGCCCTCCTCGGCCTCTCTCCAGCAGGGCTGCAGGGGGGTATTCATTAAACTTGGCTTATTGGAGACTGCGCCCTGATATGACATCATCGTTTTATCATTGCAAAGATGGCGGCGCTGCTGATGAGTTCAGAATTTCATCAGATCTTGGAGGCGTAGAAGCAGATACAACTGGGGGGGCCCCGTCATAGGATGGGCCTAATACCTGCACCCAATAGTGCCCATTACACATCATGCAAATGGCATATGGATGTAGCGTAGTTGTGGGCCGCCATCAATCCCAGGACCTGGATGCTCGGAGGCAGCTGTGCACGTCACCATCATACCCCGAGAGCCTTGGGGTGCACGTCACCATCATACCCCGAGAGCCTTGGGGTGCACGTCATCATCATACCCCGAGAACCTTGGGGTGCACGTCACCATCATACCCCGAGAGCCTTGCGTTGCACGTCACCATCATACCCTGAGAGCCTTGGGGTGCACGTCACCATCATACCCTGAGAGCCTTGGGGTGCACGTCACCATCATACCCCGAGAACCTTGGGGTGCACATCACCATCATACCCCGAGAGCCTTGGGGTGCACGTCACCATCATACCCCGAGAACCTTGGGGTGCACATCACCATCATACCCCGAGAGCCTTGGGGTGCACATCACCATCATACCCCGAGAGCCTTGGGGTGCACGTCACCATCATACCCCGAGAACCTTGGGGTGCACATCACCATCATACCCCGAGAGCCTTGGGGTGCACATCACCATCATACCCCAAGAGCCTTGGGGTGCATGTCACCATCATACCCCGAGAGCCTTGGGGTGCACATCACCATCATACCCCGAGAGCCTTGGGGTGCACGTCACCATCATACCCCGAGAGCCTTGGGGTGCACGTCACCATCATACCCCGAGAGCCTTGGGGTGCACGTCACCATCATACCCCGAGAGCCTTGGGATCTGTTATATGTCAGGGCCTGTAGTTCTGCCCTGATGCCGGAGGTTGTGAAGGGGTTAAGAAGATTAATGTTATCAGCACCAAAAATAAAGTGGCTTTTCCTCCTGCTGAGCTATCTCCTTGGGATGAAGAGGGAGGAGGTGGAGGAAAGATCTGGCTGTCATGTCAGGATGTGTTCCCTGAATAAAAAGATTGTTGTGAAGAGCCGCGGCCCCTCCAGATAAACGCTAACCTACATTAGTCGCATTCAGACCAATTTGTATGAAGAATAAAGTCTCCTCTCCCCGGTGCGGAGCAGACGGCCCCGGCACGCCGACACTCACATTATTTTAGACGGCAGATGTTTCTTAAAGGCATTTAGTCTATATTTATGTCTATGGGAAATGGATCTCATTGGTGCGTAGAACTGGTGGCAACGCCAAGAACGCGCTGGTCCGTCTGTAACCCGAAGAACTGCATGGTTTTACATCAGCACAAGTGAAACAAGTCCGTGACGGAGATTGAAGGAGAGAAGGATAGACAGGTGAGGGACGAGACACAGGATTATTGTTGGACATTATATCTGACATCCGCATGTCATATCTGAGCTGCCATATACTGTCCACACTAAATAGATGAGGAATCTGCTCTATAACCGTCCCTCTACAAAGACAGTCCCAGGACTGTGCAGGACATATAGAGAGAACTACTAAAATGTACAGTTGTAAGTAAAGTGCTTTGGTTGTGAAGCTCCTATTTAGCTCCAGCACTTCCGTATAGACATATATAATCTATGAGTCATGTGACCTGGAGTCCACCTGGAGATATAAGAAGAGGATTATTTTATTTATTTTTTAATAAATGTAGATTGTGAGCCCCACATAGAGCTCACAATGTACATTTTTCCCTATCAGTATGTCTTTTTTTTTGGAATATGGGATGGAAATCCATGCAAACACGGGGAGAACATACAAACTCCTTGCAGATGGTTTTTTGCCCTTGGTGGGATTTGAACACCAGGACTCCAGTGCTGCAAGGCTGCAGTGCTAACCACTGAGCCACCGTGTGGTTCCTCGATTACTATTTATTTCACCAGAACCTTCCCCCTCTCCTTATTCATTAGTAAATAGTTGTATTCCCTTGTGCCATCCCTCTGTTATTCCTCCTAAGATGTTATAAATGAATTGACCACTAGGCGTTTTCCGTTTGGTCCCTGCACAAGGTGATACCGTCTAGTCATTGAGCTCAGGGTCCGATCAGTAGGGGCGCACAGAGGTAACCTGGTATACCATGAAGTGCCGGGTGCATGAGGATTCATTCTGTTTCTGGCTGTTATGTGGTTTGGATTCTGCATTTTTAGCAGTTTTGCCTCAGCAGACTCTCTCAGTTGTCCCTGAGCTCTGTCTCTCGGTCATTCACTCCCTCACGTGCAGAGCGGAACCATATACAGTAGAGGAGTACTGATTGAACTAAAGCCCTGAGGGTGAGGGGAAATAAAGAGCTTACTATTAGTGTCAGTGTGCAAATAGACTTCTCCATAGACTTCTATGAACACATGGAATTTGCTATTCAGTGCATGAGTCCATCTTCAGAGACCAAGATGGATAGAGCATGTGTTACAAAGTGTCTTCTATTATCTGTTCTTTTCTTGAAAGGTTCCTGTTATTAAGAACATCTCTAAGACTCACCTTAAACAACTCCACCAGCTGTAATATTGACGTCTTCTCATTGGATTTGTTTGATGCCAAAATATTTCTTTACATTGAATGTGCGGACTCCTTGCTGAGTATATACATAGAGTGGCTGCGGGTGTGTTTCTCTGCACAGGTAAGGTATGGGGCCAGAATGACAGACTCACCTGGGCTGACCTGGGGCACTGCCAAACCCTCTGACGTCCTTATCACAGTCATTAACTTTCTGCATTTCATCCATATGATCCATGTGGTCATTGCGGCTACTCAGAAATGTTGGGCTCATCTCATCCCTCCTGCTGGTGGCCAAATTGTCCTCCTCTGAAGCTGCTACATGTGGACAGAATACAGGTCTTGGAACTTCTGGACAAGGGGATGGTAACGCTCTGGCTCGGTGTCTGTGACAAAGTGACAGGGATTTGCATCACATGTCCAGTCTCTGACCACTGTGGTACGAGAGCCATGATGGGACTAATGAAGACTGATGATACAGTGACTGGGCTCGCATTAATATCATGGCTGCCATTCATAACAGAGCCTTGACAGGTATAATGGATCCATCTTTCTATGAGTTATGATGGATCCTAATAACTTACAACCAGGTCCTTCAGCTTTTTGCCGGATTCCTGAGGTTTTTAATAGATAGAGTTGCACTGCAAAGTAGTCAAAAACACCAAAGCCCAAAAAAACCCGAGCCAAGAACCAACGTATAATGGAGTCTGTGAGGCTGGAAAAAGATATCCTGTTACATGGAGGTGGATTCTAATCAAACATAAGGAACTACTAGTGCAGCAACCGGCGGAGGAGAACGGAGAGAGTGTGGAATGAGGCGACATGGGCTGTGCTACCTGCTGGGCCTGGTGCGCTACTCACACACTCCAAACCTCCACAAGGCTGTGCAGACAAGGGGGTCCTGCAGAACTACCTGTTGGATGGGGTCCTTGTTTTCTTCCCCAGGGCACTCCTTGTTGGAGAGGAGACCTCTCGATACTGATCCAGTATGGATGTTGTTCAGGAAGCCCTGATGGTGATCCAGGCAATGACTCAGGAGTCCAACGATTGAAGGGTAAACCAAATAACTTTTATAGAACAACGCCAACAGATGCTCCAGCGGCTTTGCAAGATGGATACAGCAAACAGTTCAGTGCACAATGTCCAAGACTTAAGGGTTTAGCCAAAGCAAAATAGACACTGTAGTACTTGACATACTTATCTCCTCTCCTTCTCTCGTACCACTCCCCAACTCAACAGATAGGGGACTGTAGCGGGGCTATGAGTCCTGATATGGAACGCTCCTGTAAGGTACCTCTGTAGCTCCTAATGGCATGGACACCAATGTCTTTCAGGAACCCCTAAAATTCTCTCACCAACTCCGGGACAGCCTCTGGTCGTACCTTGGAATAAAGTGGCTTCTTTACTGAAGAGTCTCAGCTGAATTCTAGTATTGTTTCTCACTGCAGGATTTATGCAAGGTGATGATGCTGGAACGCTGCTCCCTGCAACTAGATCGGTTCTGGGCTAGATCTGAACTCCTAGTCCTCTGGATCTCTGGATATTCGGTTGGTCCTATCAGACTCAGTAGGTTCGTCCATCGTTCATGTAATGTGTATGGACTACTTAGGCAGACTGCTAGTCTATGTATGATGTAGTGTACGCTCCTCCGTATACTGAATGCTGCCGCCGTGTCGCTGACAAGAGCTTTTGGGGCTGACAAGATAAAATTTGCCTTGTGAGCACTGGCTGGAGTCATCCACTAGTCGGTATTATTTCTGTCTCTTCTGGCTTCCATGTGTAATGGCTTGTGATAGTCGTGTGAGCAATGTGTCTGAGACCACGCGTAACCGTGGCGTAACCCAGACCAACCTCCTCCCATGGCTGAGCCCCTCATAAATAACACTGACACTTTTGAATGGTTAAATTGTGGGGGTCGGCCACAGCTTTATTAAACGTACACACATCGGCAGAACCCTGCTATCCCCTCCCTTTCTAGACCAAGCGCGTCACCAGAATGCCCCGCCACCGCATTGCGGTGTGCATGTGATGTAATATTCAGCGGGTGACGCGCCTCATCTTCTACACCGATGACCAGAGGGGATGGGAAGGGGAAGGCGCAAGGTCCCGCCAACATGCAAGCTGTGACACCTGAAATAAATAAAACAAAATAAATATAATGCAAGGAAACACAGAACCAATAAATAACAAAAAACCACAACAAAACGAGCAGAAGAACCAAATGGGGAGGGAGGGAGGGAAGATCAAACCGCTCCGAACGCTGGCGGGGATCCAAGAGGAAGTCCCCGCCCAGCGCCGGAAGTTAAATAGCGCGGGTAAGCCCCGCCTCCTCCAAACCCCGCCCAGGCCAGCGTCAGCCGCCGGGAGGGGGGAAGGAGGAAGCGCACTAAGCACGCGCAGTCAAGACCCGGACAGCTTAATCAGCCGTCCGGATCGCACATGCTGCGCCTTGTATATTCGGAGTAGTAATACATGTGTCCCACCCAGCCATCTGTGCAGCGCCGGAGAGTTGCGACCACTGCTACCACTCATTTATAACATGGCACTTACGTAAATTAGGCCCATCTGCACCAATTTGCAGCTTCATTAGTATGGACATCACCAATATTGATGCTCCTAACCCAATGTCTGACTCCTGCAGGTACCTGCCGCAATGAAGAGTCTCTGGAGCAAATAATGCAATTACACATCATTTTATCAATCTACCCGATTCCTTCATTTTGTTAATTAACCCCTAGAATCCCCCATAACTTCAGGTGTTCTGTATGGCCCATCCATCTCCTGGCATGTCCTATTGTCTAGACTGGGCTGACATGTCTGCTACCTGCAATAAATCAGATGATTAAAGAGCCCGCGCTTTGTCTGAACCAGCCGTGAAGATTTATAGTGATCAGCAGCGCCATATGGAGGTGTCACCTATATAGTGGAGCTCATAAATAGCGGCTTCATGTAGGAATAAACATCATTATATATAACAGACATATATCGCTCCTCGCCATTCGCACAGGTGGTTGTGACCGGCGACTGCACCGATTCACAAAGTTAAATTGGCAATTATGAGCCGTCACCTCTGGAATAACCTTGGCGCGGCGCATTTATTCTGTATACAATATAATACATGGCAAAAGCAGAAATAAATAAGAGGCGCACGGCTCTCCATATCATGACTAGCAATTGCTTCTCATTTGAAGGCGGCTGCACACAGGCAGACAATGCCATAGACACACAGGAGTTAATGAAGGGTTCAGAAAGTCATTAAGTGCCGGGAGAGGAGAGAAAAGAGGCGCAAGGTCGTCGCACAACTACAATGTCACACTGGTGAGCGCCGTCATGTAAGGACACAACACTGCAACACTCCACCAAGAGATAGGACTGCTCCGGACTGTCACCGAACACCTCCAGAGCTGATACACCAGGGGTAACTTCCAAAATGCAACCATTATCATCCCACGTTCAAAGTCACTTAACTCCTGCCGTGCTGCCATGTTCACAAGACTCCTGTCTGCATCAGGCTGCTCAGATATCCTGGCGCTATAGGCCGCATGGCGTCACACCGTGTGAGTGTCATATCCAACACAACCAGCACTGAGGCGCCACTGAGTGTATATCAAAAACTGCAACTCCCATTGTAGATATAGGCAGTATGGATACATATCCCGTCATGTGTCTAATTTAGGGGTGTTCCAGGCTACGTAATGACAGTACCTATCAAGCGGAGCAGTGCAGGGAGTGACAGCAGAGCTCAACCAGCTGATCAGTGAGGGTCCCAGGGCCCGGATCTTCATGGATCTTCAATTGATGAAGTCCGGCACAATGCCTTATATTGTACAATTACTGGCGTTCTATAAATAATTCATCTTTCTTCATTTTGATATTGTAACTTTTTTCTGATCTCAACTCCGACTCCACGGCCTTGTCTGGAGGGGACGGCGGGGTCTAGAGGGGCTGAGAAGTCACAAAGGACAGAGGGGTCTGGCAGCAGCTTATTCCTCGCTGAGGATGCAGACAGAGATGAAATTGGGAGCCATCGACAGGTGCGGCCCCAGACATGCAGGATTGTCCCAGTGAATCGGGGATGTCTGACAGGGGCCCCCATTGTTATAGGGCCCGGTGCGACTATTTGCCCTATGGCTATAGTGTCCCTGACAGCGGTATATCTGGGCTGCAGTATCTATACTCCCCGATTATATGGCGGTGCCTCAAGGCTGATGACAATCACAGATTTCTGACCTTTCCTTCCTGATCTTCTAAGAATTTCTTGTAACATAGACGACGATTTGTTGCGACCTCCTGAGATTTCTCTCTGCGTTTTGACACTGACGACTTTCGTTGGTTTTGTTACTTTCTCTGTTTTCAGTGGAAATCGGATGAATTATTAATATTGTTTTCTTAGCGCTAATTTTCTGCGAGTGTCGTGAACTCCGCCTCACCTCTGGCCGCCATCGCACCTATCCATTTCTTTTATCCATTTCCATAGACCTTGTCTGCGCAAAGAAGGAAGATCGGGCTAAGTGATTGTGATGGCCCCTTCAGCAAGTGCGTTCTGTATTCTGTGCAAGGCTTTACTGCGTGATGTGAATTTAACCATCAATGATATAGGCTGAGCTTATCTGCATATAGTGGATGGAGGAGATGAGATATTCAGATATATGTTATTCCTCCCGCTGCTCCTTATTCATGTGCAGGGTGGTCTTAATGGGCAAAGGGGAGAATGTCGTCTCATCCATGAGAATAGAACGCCTAACCATGTTACAATCTAACAGCTGATCTCCTTTTACTGTTATAAGTAAAGGTTGGGACTCCCCCATAGTTATTGGAGGGTTGACTGGTCCTGCCAAAACCAGAGGGGTCCAGTGCACATTAAGATTGGCGCACTATAGCAGCTTGTTAGTCTACCTGGTGCAGCCATTGCCCCATTGTCACTTACCCAGATGGTGCAGAGTGAACACAACGCCCGGCCGGACCTGCCACTTCTCATATTAGACATTGGTATTGTATCTTATCTCGTGGCAGCTCCACATCCCCCCCCCCCTCATGTTGCAGATTCTGTAAGTCTATGAATTCCCATTACTTGGTGTTGTTTCGCCTCCTATAAGGTGCACAGCACAGACATAAGACAACCTGCATAGCCTATAGGACTGAGATTGGTTGGACTCGGAGTAATTGCTTTTATTGCTTATCTTTTAATTTGTCTCTAACTATAGAAATGAAAATTTCACAGAAACATCACATTCTATAGAAATGACATTTACAATGGATATTTGGCCAGAGACTGTATCACAACCCCCGCGCCCCCTCATATACATGCTTGTATGCTCTGGTCACACGTGCGCTTCTCCCCATATCCCTTTCTCCTTACAGACACCTCCGCCCCCTCTATATTCCTCCGCCCCCTCTATATTCCTCTGCCCCCTCTAAATTCCTCCGTCCCCTCCACATCCTTATGGTGAGGGCTGGGCATGTTATAATTCATCATGTCCGCTCCTTCCTTCTCACTATGTCCTAACACATGAATGCTTGTCAGTAGGGTTGAGCCGATCTTGAAATTTCAGGATCGATTTTAAAATCCAATTTCCAATCATTCACAATCGTGAAACTTGCTCAATCACCGATCGGGATCTGATCTTTCCCAATCCCAATCGCTCGACCCTAGTTATCAGCTGAACATGGGCAGATTCCGCCAACGTAATCCTGATGTTTGTGAATACCTGCCAACAATCCAGAAAATCACAGCCAATTCTAGAGACCACCCTTACAAATGTGACTTGTCCCAGACAGATAAAGGTTAGGGTTCATGGAAACCTCGCCCAAAAGATTTCACCAATGACAGTGTTGCATGTGGCCTGGAGTCCAAACCCAAAATCTTATCAGATTAAGCCAACAATAGGCCAAGTGTGAATGTCCCACAATTCTGGAGCGCATGTGGATGCCATAGAGAGTGACGCTGCCTATGTTCTTGTGAATTCGGCATAACCAAGTATTATACGGGCACCCAGTCACTTCATTGGGCATTATGTTTATACCCCCTGATCTGGGTGTATCAGATGACTGTAAGTGGGTCCTAATACAGAGAACCCCATTATGGGGGAGTTCACACAGAGTTACGTGCCGCGTGATGTGGCACGTAGACGCCGCAGGACCCTTTGCATGCCGTACACGCTCCCATTAATTTCAATGGGAGCGGGGATCGTACGCGCCGCGCTAGTTTGCAGCCGTGAATAAATGCACGGCCGCAAACTAGCGCGGCGCATACGATCCCCGCTCCCATTGAAATCAATGGGAGCGTGTACGGCACGCAAAGGGTCCCGCGGCGTCTATGTGCCACATCACACGGCACGTTACACTATGTGAACTCCCCCTAAGGTGTTTGCAGGGTTTGTTCAGGATTAGAGACATGGCGGCTGCTTTATTTCCACCCCTGCCAATGGCTTGTGCCCGGTGTAATAGCTCATCTGTAATAAGGTGAATGGGATTGAGTTGTAATACCAGACACATCCAGCACACGGGCTTGGCGTGATTCCGTGTTTTTCTAGCCCTGACAACCCATACAACATATTTTATCTGTATAACCCAACTATAGACAGTGACTAAGCTGAGCGCCCTGTGCAGTATATGGGAGCTGTATATGGGAGCTGTATATGGGAGCCGTATATGGGAGCCGTATATGGGAGCCGTATATGGGAGCAGTATATGGGAGCCGTGTATGGGAGCAGTATATGGGAGCCGTATATGGGAGCCGTATATGGGAGCCGTATATGGGAGCAGTGTATGGGAGCCGTGTATGGGAGCAGTATATGGGAGCCGTATATGGGAGCCGTATATGGGAGCCGTATATGGGAGCGGTATATGGGAGCCGTATATGGGAGCCGTATATGGGAGCCGTATATGGGAGCCGTATATGGGAGCAGTATATGGGAGCCGTATATGGGAGCCGTACATGGGAGCCGTACATGGGAGCCGTACATGGGAGCCGTACATGGGAGCCGTACATGGGAGCCGTACATGGGAGCCGTATATGGGAGCTGTATATGGGAGCCGTATATTTCATGGCCGCTATATAGATAATGTATTCCTCGCATTCTGCAGTCGTATTCCTCCGGCTCCTATAAGCACAGAACATAAGTCCACACTTTCCCTGCTAATCTTCTTCTTATGGTCCTCGGCTGTTCTGCGCCGCTTTGGCTTTATCCACTCGGGACAGCTTGAACTCTTGCGTGACACTTTTTGGGTTTTCCTCCTCTGCTGGGTATTCATGTGCCCTTGTTAAAGTCGCTTTAGTGAACATGACAGCTGACATTTTGCAGTTGAATTAAAAAGCAAGAACGTTCCCTGTAATCCTCCAGTGAATACCTGTTGGAAATAGCAGGCTGAGCCATCTCTGTGCAGACTGCAGGACCCCGGCCGTCTGCTAAAGCCCACTTAATGCTCCGTAATTGGAATGGGTGTCATTATATGCGGCCTCTTATGATGTAATACCGGGAATGATTAATACCTGCCGTATACAGGGCAACATGAAGCAGCCACCTGCATGACATGTGCTACCTGTCAGAGGATGGAATAGATGGCGACACGTGCTACCTGTCAGAGGACGGACTAGATGGCGACACGTGCTACCTGTCAGAGGACCGAATAGATGGCGGTGTCTGCGGTCACATTTGGATCCCTCGGATCTACCCGGTAATATACCGTATCATAAAATAGTGGTTAAATGTGATGAAAAATTATTGCATTAAAGAGAAGAGACTTTGTAAAATAATCTTTGTTTCCAAGGTCTCTGAAAGCGACCTGCAGTGTAAAGAATAGCGGTATTTTATTCTGGTTGTCATGGTTACATCTAACGATATGTGTACATTAATATTGTAATTATGTTTTCTTTTATTCTTATATTTTATTTTATTTTTTAACAAAGAAGCAAAAAAAATCTCAGCAGGTTCCTGAACCTCTCCTGTGCACACGGATAAGGCCTGGTTCACACTGGAGCGGTGGTTTCCATTTTATATGATGTGAGGGACACCTTGTGTAAGAGACGTCATCGGCCTTGTGTTTTATGGGTGCACATATAATAACATAACTTGGATGTGGCCTTATTAGTCTTATTATATCTCCGGGATTGCACAACTTGGCCACAGATGGATTCTTATGACAAAGCCATACACACGGTCAAGCAGTCCAGTGCCAGAGGCAGCAAAGCAACCCCAAACCATC
Organism: Leptodactylus fuscus; assembly: GCF_031893055.1. NCBI lineage: Eukaryota > Metazoa > Chordata > Amphibia > Anura > Leptodactylidae > Leptodactylus > Leptodactylus fuscus. The sequence continues at coordinate 3,450,555 of NC_134273.1, read as the reverse complement.
AGGGACCTCCGCCATGTCTGACTGTAGGGGGCGTCTTCTTCTCTTTTTTCCTGTAATCTCTATGTTGAGGCCTTTTCCTACTTTTGTCTCATCTGACCAGAGAACATTCTTCCAGAACGGTTTTGGCTTTCTCAGGTAAGTTTTGGCAAACTCCAGCCTGGCTTCTGTCTGTGGGTAAGAAGTGGGGTCTTCCTGGGTCTCCTACCATACAGTCCCTTCTCATTCAGACGCTGACGCTGGATAGTACGGGGTGACACTGTTGTACCCTCGGACTGCAGGGCAGCTTGGACTTGTTTGGATGTTAGTCGAGGTTCTTTATCCGCCATCCGCACAATCTTGCGGTGAAATCTCTGGTCAATGTTTCTTTTGCGTCCACATCTAGGGAGGTTAGCCACAGGGCCATGGGCTTTACACTTCTTGATGACACTGCGCACGGTAGACACAGGAACATTCAGGTCTTTGGAGATGGACTTGTAGCCCTGAGATTGCTCAGGCTTCCTCACAATTTTGCTTCTCAAGTCCTCAGACAGTTCTTTGGTCTTCTTTCTTTTCTCCATGCTCAATGTGGTCACACAAGGACACAGGACAGAGGTGGAGTCAACTTTAATCCATTTCAACTGGCTGCAAGTGTGATTTAGTTATTGCCACCACCTGTTAGGTGCCTCAGGTAAGTAACAGGTGCTGTTAATTACACAAATTACAGAAGCATCACATGATTTTTCAAACAATGCCAATACTTTTGTCCACCCCCTTTTTTATGTTTGCTGTGGAATTATATCCATTTTGGCTTTTTGACAATTCTTTTTGCGGTTTTCCATTGAAGACAAATTAAATCAAGATAATACCAAAGAATTTGTGATTGCAATCATTGTCTGGAAGAAAATGAGTATTATCTGACAGAATTGCAGCGGTGCCAATACTTTTGGCCAACACTGTAGGAACGCTGATCCCTGCGCAGGTGCACCGGAGCTACAGACATGGAATATAAGAATAATGATGGCCGATCAATAGCAGCAGAAAGATGTGCATGTTGCTCTATTGATCCGCATCCCCTTTCCTAGAAACCCATGTCCTGCGCCCCGGGGCTCCTGCATAGAGATCATTTATTATTACTACCAGGTAACAGGACATCAGTTCGGCCTGGGGAGAGCTGTGGTTTATAGATCAGATACTTGTCACAAGAGCTGACAATTCACTGCTGCAGCATTATTGTGTCGTAAACCAGTCTGTACTGTAGTGAAGGGAGAAAAACAACAAGGCAAAATGTCCATTCTGTTGTATAGAATAATCCCCCGTGTCTATTAAATATGGAAATCCTGCAATGATATGTCCAAGTGTCATCGAATACTCCGAGAAAGTGAACCGCAATTCTCTTAGTAAACGCTCCGTAAAGGGATTACGCCGCCATCTCCAGCTCTGCCCCAGATTCTGTAAGGAAATATTATTCTCCTCTCAGAAGTAAGATACCTCATTATAGGCCGGAATATTCTGCCGCTATTCTGCACACATTGGATTACATAGAGTACAATGATATTATCCCTCCTGGAGTCAGGTGCGAGTTTTATGAACTAACGCCACCAGCGCGCTGTGTAATATTGTGGTCAGGTGATCGCGGCGCGAGGACCGATGTTACTCTGCTGCCTGTGCAGAAATAAAATCTGGAAGAGTTTTATGAGCAGGAGGCTGAGTCTGCAGGAAAGCTGTCCATGTTACTTAAAGGAGAACTCCATCCATCCCGTAATGTCACAGCAACAATCTCCAGTCATAGGGACACTAGAAAGACACAATTTGGGATGGAGTCTGATACATTGTTACTAGTGCGGGGTAACATTCACAAAATGCCACAGTGATCAGACTGCCCAGGGTAAGGCTCAGTACATAGAATATGTTGTGCTTATATTCAGTGTATAATACACACAGTGATGTCACAGTACAGGGATAATACACACAGTGATGTCACAGTACAGAGATAATACACACAGTGATGTCACAGTACAGAGATAATACACACAGTGATGTCACAGTACAGGGATAATACACACAGTGATGTCACAGTACAGAGATAATACACACAGTGATGTCACAGTACAGGATAATACACACAGTGATGTCACAGTACAGAGATAATACACACAGTGATGTCACAGTACAGGATAATACACACAGTGATGTCACAGTACAGGGTAATACACACAGTGATGTCACAGTACAGGATAATACACACAGTGATGTCACAGTACAGGGATAATACACACAGTGATGTCACAGTACAGGATAATACACACAGTGATGTCACAGTACAGAGATAATACACACAGTGATGTCACAGTACAGAGATAATACACACAGTGATGTCACAGTACAGAGATAATACACACAGTGATGTCACAGTACAGGGATAATACACACAGTGATGTCACAGTACAGGATAATACACACAGTGATGTCACAGTACAGAGATAATACACACAGTGATGTCACAGTACAGAGATAATACACACAGTGATGTCATAGTACAGGGATAATACACACAGTGATGTCACAGTACAGAGATAATACACACAGTGATGTCACAGTACAGGATAATACACACAGTGATGTCACAGTACAGAGATAATACACACAGTGATGTCACAGTACAGGATAATACACACAGTGATGTCACAGTACAGGATAATACACACAGTGATGTCACAGTACAGGATAATACACACAGTGATGTCACAGTACAGAGATAATACACACAGTGATGTCACAGTACAGGATAATACACACAGTGATGTCACAGTACAGAGATAATACACACAGTGATGTCACAGTACAGGATAATACACACAGTGATGTCACAGTACAGAGATAATACACACAGTGATGTCACAGTACAGGATAATACACACAGTGATGTCACAGTACAGAGATAATACACACAGTGATGTCACAGTACAGGATAATACACACAGTGATGTCACAGTACAGGATAATACACACAGTGATGTCACAGTACAGGATAATACACACAGTGATGTCACAGTACAGAGATAATACACACAGTGATGTCACAGTACAGGATAATACACACAGTGATGTCACAGTACAGGATAATACACACAGTGATGTCACAGTACAGAGATAATACACACAGTGATGTCACAGTACAGAGATAATACACACAGTGATGTCACAGTACAGAGATAATGCACACAGTGATGTCACAGTACAGAGATAATACACACAGTGATGTCACAGTACAGAGCTAATACACACAGTGATGTCACAGTACAGAGATAATACACACAGTGATGTCACAGTACAGGATAATACACACAGTGATGTCACAGTACAGGGATAATACACACAGTGATGTCACAGTACAGGATAATACACACAGTGATGTCACAGTACAGAGCTAATACACACAGTGATGTCACAGTACAGAGCTAATACACACAGTGATGTCACAGTACAGAGCTAATACACACAGTGATGTCACAGTACAGAGATAATACACACAGTGATGTCACAGTACAGGGATAATACACACAGTGATGTCACAGTACAGGATAATACACACAGTGATGTCACAGTACAGAGATAATACACACAGTGATGTCACAGTACAGAGATAATACACACAGTGATGTCACAGTACAGAGATAATACACACAGTGATGTCACAGTACAGAGATAATACACACAGTGATGTCACAGTACAGGGACAATACACACAGTGATGTCACAGTACAGGGATAATACACACAGTGATGTCACAGTACAGAGATAATACACACAGTGATGTCACAGTACAGAGATAATACACACAGCGATGTCACAGTACAGGATAATACACACAGTGATGTCACAGTACAGAGATAATACACACAGTGATGTCACAGTACAGGATAATACACACAGTGATGTCACAGTACAGAGATAATACACACAGTGATGTCACAGTACAGAGATAATACACACAGTGATGTCACAGTACAGGGATAATACACACAGTGATGTCACAGTACAGGATAATACACACAGTGATGTCACAGTACAGGGATAATACACACAGTGATGTCACAGTACAGAGCTAATACACACAGTGATGTCACAGTACAGAGATAATACACACAGTGATGTCACAGTACAGGATAATACACACAGTGATGTCACAGTACAGAGATAATACACACAGTGATGTCACAGTACAGGATAATACACACAGTGATGTCACAGTACAGGATAATACACACAGTGATGTCACAGTACAGAGCTAATACACACAGTGATGTGACAGTACAGAGCTAATACACACAGTGATGTCACAGTACAGGATAATACACACAGTGATGTCACAGTACAGAGATAATACACACAGTGATGTCACAGTACAGGGATAATACACACAGTGATGTCACAGTACAGGATAATACACACAGTGATGTCACAGTACAGAGATAATACACACAGTGATGTCACAGTACAGGATAATACACACAGTGATGTCACAGTACAGGATAATACACACAGTGATGTCACAGTACAGAGATAATACACACAGTGATGTCACAGTACAGGGATAATACAACACAGTGATGTCACAGTACAGGATAATACACACAGTGATGTCACAGTACAGAGATAATACACACAGTGATGTCACAGTACAGGGATAATACAACACAGTGATGTCACAGTACAGAGATAATACACACAGTGATGTCACAGTACAGGATAATAACACACAGTGATGTCACAGTACAGAGATAATACACACAGTGATGTCACAGTACAGGATAATACACACAGTGATGTCACAGTACAGGATAATACACACAGTGATGTCACAGTACAGAGATAATACACACAGTGATGTCACAGTACAGGATAATACACACAGTGATGTCACAGTACAGGGATAATACACACAGTGATGTCACAGTACAGAGATAATACACACAGTGATGTCACAGTACAGGATAATACACACAGTGATGTCACAGTACAGAGATAATACACACAGTGATGTCACAGTACAGGGATAATACACACAGTGATGTCACAGTACAGGATAATACACACAGTGATGTCACAGTACAGAGGATAATACACACAGTGATGTCACAGTACAGGGATAATACACACAGTGATGTCACAGTACAGAGATAATACACACAGTGATGTCACAGTACAGGGATAATACACACAGTGATGTCACAGTACAGGATAATACACACAGTGATGTCACAGTACAGAGATAATACACACAGTGATGTCACAGTACAGAGATAATACACACAGTGATGTCACAGTACAGAGATAATACACACAGTGATGTCACAGTACAGGACTAATACACACAGTGATGTCACAGTACAGGGATAATACACACAGTGATGTCACAGTACAGAGATAATACACACAGTGATGTCACAGTACAGAGATAATACACACAGTGATGTCACAGTACAGAGATAATACACACAGCTGATGTCACAGTACAGGATAATACACACAGTGATGTCACAGTACAGAGATAATACACACAGTGATGTCACAGTACAGAGATAATACACACAGTGATGTCACAGTACAGGAGATAATACACACAGTGATGTCACAGTACAGAGATAATACACACAGTGATGTCACAGTACAGGGATAATACACACAGTGATGTCACAGTACAGGGATAATACACACAGTGATGTCACAGTACAGGAGATAATAACACACAGTGATGTCACAGTACAGAGATAATACACACAGTGATGTCACAGTACAGAGATAATACACACAGTGATGTCACAGTACAGAGATAATACACACAGTGATGTCACAGTAACAGGGAAAATACACACAGTGATGTCACAGTACAGGGATAATACACACAGTGATGTCACAGTACAGAGATAATACACACAGTGATGTCACAGTAACAGGAGTAGTAAATACACACAGTGATGTCACAGTAACAGGGATAATACACACAGTGATGTCACAGTACAGGATAATACACCACAGTGATGTCACAGTTACAGAACACAGAACAGGATAATAA